>NW_014577173.1:241294-260817 GCF_000485595.1 Priapulus caudatus | reverse complement strand
ACGTATTATTTGTACAACATTCGTGAACGAGAGGCTTTAAAAATCGAGACACCTAGACATTCTGGGCGTTCTAACGTGGCAGTACACACGGGTATAAGACGTGCTTACTATATCGTGTGACGGCGTGAAACGTTGCATCACATTAAACAGATTATATGTTCATATCATCTCTCGAACATTACTCATTGTGTTTACCGGACGAGTTAAAACATTTCGTAGGAACATTGTGATCCCTTCGTTTACGCCTATTCATTTATGCTAGAGAAATGCTGGGCTCTGCTGGCGGGTTAGTCCGTAATCAAGCTAACAGATGGCGAGTACCCAGTGATTATTTTAAGCAAGACCGTGGGATTGTCGATATATAAGAACAGCACGAGGGGCGATAGCAGCGGGGTGTATATCACGGGCTGCTCTGTGAGCTGCCTCGTGTAAGCGGTCATCTCCCAGTTTATATAAATATGAAATATTTAACGTTATTTACCAATGCTAGTAATGCCAAAGAGGAACACACATACACGCAGGCCCGCACGCACGCACACGCACACGCACACGCACACGCACACGCACACGCACACGCACACGCACACGCACACGCACACGCACGCGCTACACACACACACACACACACACACACACACACACACATGCATGCATGCACACATACATACGCGCACGAATGCAAGCAAGCACGCACGAACGTGAGCATGCACGCATGCGCACACGCACGCAAGAACGAGCGCGGGCACACACACGCACGGAACTTCAAAACCGAGCCTAAAAAATAATATAAAAGATAACACATAAAAGATAATATAATATAATATAATTTCGTTTATAGTGAAATATGAAATCTAACAGAGTTTGAAGAACAGGGGAGGGCCAACAAAATTAATAACCTAACAGCTAGTTTAATTGTTCGCTGAGTAAGAAAAATCAGCGTCATGTCTGGCATAACGCTATTGGTCCGTGGTAACGAACACGGACCAATAGGATTTATTCTGTCAACAGCTCGTAATACCACGCGGGCTTTTGGTTGTTCTGCGTGTCAATTCGGGACACTGACATGTGTGTGTGTGTGTGTGTGTGTGTGTGTGTGTGTGTGTTGGAATTTCACAGAAGGTCATACGTGCAATAACGACTCTGACAGTTTTAATATAGCTATACAGCGACATGACTGCTCAGAGCACGTGAAATCACGATCTATTGCACGAAATAAGTGTTATGTATGTTTCTTTAGATTTATATATCATAAATGTACTTGTACATTGCACACGTGTGTCGAGTAATATGAACGCTGTTACCGCGTAGACGGCATATTATAACGTGTTAGTTGCAAATCTAAGTGAAAAGGTCTAAACTTAATATTACACATCGATGTAAATAGGTGGGACCCCTATATAAGTGTTTTAAAACTATACAAGTTACCTTAGTCGGAGTCATTCGTCCATTTTCAGTTAAAAGGCTACACCAAGGGATTAGAGTGGATTTAGATATGACCAAAATATATCACTACTGTATCATCTTAAAAAAGTACTTAGTAGTGATATATTTTTGATAATATGCGTTGTTATTATATGACTGTCATTTTTCCCACACGCTGATTGGTCAAAACCCCTCTTATAGGTCTAAATATATTGCGATGTTCCACCGAAACCAGGTCCAGTTATAGGTCTTATAGGTCTAAATAAATAGGTGAATGTCATATAATAAAACAGTTATTGACCTATTTTCAGGTGAATACGAGGATTTATTAACCCTCGAAGGTGATATTTCTCTCGGCCTCCGGCCTCGGGAAATATCACCGTCTCGGGTTAATAAATCCTCGTATTCACCTGAAAATAGGTCAATAATTGTATAATATTGCGTTCATTGTTACACGCTTGTCAGCGTGATTCGAACTTTATAGGAGGCCACGAGAATATGTGAATGATATTTATGCTATTACGAGAGAGGTAATAACGTATACGCAAAATCTATGCACTAATTTACTCCCGATATGTTAAGTAAGCTCATAATCATCGTGTTTCAATTCTCACCTAACCAAAAATTTGATGTTACTCGTGGATTCACTACGAAACAACAAGAATTTGAAATATAGCATTTCTATTGTGTGTGTAGGGCCGTAGCTACATCACGCAATGCAAGGTCTATAAATCGCCTTGCGTGGTGCCATCTGGTGACGAATATAGTTGGCTTTATCACCGAACTCGTGCGTTTTACGTGACATACCGATTTTCATCTACTTTCCCAAGAGCTCTCTTCGTTTCAACATGTATTTTACGTGTGTGGATTTTGCAGATTTTGTGGTTGTTTGCTAAATAAAGCGTGCTAATTATTTTTACATAAACAAAATAAACGTGTTTTGAAGTATTCTACGCATAGGAATACGATATGAAATGCTAGTATATACGCTGATCATATAGAGTGTTACCTAGTTATAGCTAGCAGTTATAGTGCTACTCATCGTTATTCTTCATGGTTTATACTCACACACCGCAGTAGTTGTTATCGTCATTCACTGTTCATTTAATCCTAGTTTTATTCCTTAATTCTGAATTATTCAGCAATTAATTCGTTAAGCATTCTAAACTATGAGCATTACCCGCATACACTTATTAAGCCTACTTGTGTATCTTGCCTACGGGTACACACAAGGCTACCTATACAGTATATTTACACTAGATTCTGACTCGTTCTAACTGCCTACACTAGATATTCTGCACCACAGCTTTTCCTCTCGCTTTTTATAATTACTACTGGTGAATTCGACAATGCGTATAAGCCATCACGACGTTCTCCTATCTACGCGCTACACTCCGATGATTTTGTTGCTCCGTTTACGCAATCATAGGCGCCCATGCATAATTACCTGCTTTTGTACTAATTACTTAATTAATTATGCTTATTATTTATTAGAGAGAATGGTACTCAACCTCTATAATCGTATATAATCATATATCAGCGGTTGTTACTGGTTACAAATACACGGCGTCATAGACTGTGAGTTTAAATGAATATAACCGGATGTAGTTTGCATGTGCGATTATATAATGTTTGTACCAACTATCGCTATGTGCACACGTGGACGCTATATTAGTGCTTCTATCCAATTGAATTCCTGATATGGTACTTAATTTGCCGCGAAAGAAAATCTCTCATAACTATTAACAGAAACAAAACTAAAGTTACGTGCACCCGACAACCATACGCATTCGTGCTTGAACTGTGAAGGATGTAACCTGGAATTTTGGCATGTAGTTATACTGATTCTTATGCATCGAATTTCTAAGCGAAGACGTAACATTAACATGAATAACACGAACTAACACGAATATTTTCTACCGATTCATCGGGAGTTTGGTTTTGATTTGCAGTCAAAAAGGAAATGAGTAGTATTTGCGTAAGTTCTACTCCATTTGACACTAGGTGGCGATACTATATAAACCTATATACCGGTTCCTATCGGGTCCGCCACCGAACCCACCCTTCTGCAATCGCAACTCAAACTTAATAAAACAACAATAAAATCAATAAAGAAAAATGCAAAGGGATTATTTGGGCCAGAGCTTTAACATGTCCTAATATTAATTATGCAATAATGCTTATGCGTGTGCGTACCCAATACAATACTTCAGTCGGCCAGTGCCCGATGCATACATATATAAGTAAAGGAACTGAGATCGCGCCAACAGGGGGCGCACACGTCGTCAGACGGAAGCCTGGCAACCACTGGTCGATAGAAGAGTGGTAAGAAGTCGATAGAAGACGAAGTCGAAGAAGTCGATAGAAGACTAATAACTTATTCGCCAGCCGCAGAGCCCGATTGTTCAAAAGTGGATCCGCGTGATTCACTTTTAAACAATAGGACACCGAGGGCAGATTTTACTGGCGCATATATCGGCGAGAAACTCTTGCTAGGCGTTCCACACGGCTGACAGGCACATCGTAGAGCCACGTCAGGTGCATAACGAATTATTAATATACGGGGCATGCCTTCAAAGGTTAGCGGCCTATAGATGTCGCCCAATGGGATGTACACTGCTGTGTTCAGAGTAGTAATTACCCTACTAAATTGGCTAACCGCAGGCGTTCTGCAGAGTGCTATGCCTTCGAGAAAAGTATAAGATGGGCGCAATTAACACAGGATATTGAATTCTGCGCGGATGAAGTGTACCCGTAAGAATGTTAATATAGACCTTGCGAGAGTAAACCGTCATATAGGGCCTACGTAGGCCTACATACCGCTGTAGCTGACCACACGACAGGTGGAGGAAAGGATAAGGGAGGGTTGGTGTGCCTGGCGGCATCTGATGTTGTAGGATATTATGAGTCGATCATTACTGGCGCATGCATGTATATATTATGTTTATATATATACATACATACGCATATATATATATATATATATATATATACATATGTTGCCAAACAAAAACTGAGCGAATGGTTTGCAGACCGATACCAGGTACTTGGTTACAATATACAACCTACGTACGCTTAATTATGTACAAAATCTGACCGTCGTTTGTTCCAAAAAATTAATAGAAAAACACTCAAATGACGCAATCCCGGAGGGCACTCCCTATATATTGTATGGTAGGTATGTGCCGCGGGAGAGACCCCACTTTTCACCTCAAAATTTTTGTTCCGGAGACCCCTCTTTTCACCCCCTTCTCACATTCCGTTCTGGAGACCCCCCTTTTCACATATTTTCCGTTCCGGAGACCCCCTTCTCACATATTTCCCGTCCCTGCGCATATGTTCTACTTTTTGTCCGCACGTTCCGGAGACCCCCCAATTTTGATGTGCTGAGTTATTACCAGAGCCCACAATTCGATCTCTCAAGTGGCACATACCTACCCTATTTTGTAGGCCAAGGGAGTGCCCCCGGGGTTTCCCCACAGTTCTGGAGACCCCCTCTTTTAAACGTGTCCAGTTCCATAGCATTGCATTTCAACGAAATCCTAGTTCCGGAGACCCCCATTTTCGAACATAGCCAGTTCCAGAGCATCCCACATTCAACAAACATTAGTTCCAGAAACCCCCATTTTCAGGTATGAGTTAGTTCCAGAGCCCCCCCCCCCAATTTTTGACTTCGCAGTGGCACATATACCATAGTGTGGCGTGCTTGCCCTTGCAATGTCCTTCCTCACGGTGCTATTCGCAGTGCGATAACGTTATTATCCACACACCCATTGCTATTGTTTTTTGCTATTGCATTACTATTCCATTGCAGTGCATTGCAGTACTATGCAGCCATTGCATTGTAATTGTAATTGCATTGTTATTATACTATTGTCACTATACTATTGCCATTGCCATTGCTGAATTTTGGCTGAATGCCAACCCCCGTTTTCAATGTCAAACATCGACGACGAAGGCGTGGCTGTCTAGACCAATCAGCGCACGAGCTGGTGGCGGGTGTGTGCGTTAACGATTTCTTTCATGGCGCAGCAGCAGCGCGGGCAAACCGCGCATCATTCACCATTCGTGCGATGTTCCACCATCGATGCGTGCAGTGAGCCCATACACGTACGTTATCACAGCTGACCGACCTACCTACACGCGTTAGAGCGTAGGTACGTATACCGATTTTGCACTATCGGAAGAGTTTAGACTTATATGTAGCGCTATCGATGTAAACGTAAACATAAAACATGTTCAGATAGGCGAATATCGAATCTGTATATCTGTAAAATATACACATGACAATGGTTATATTGGGGCGGCGTATAGGGCGGCGGCGTCCTAGTTTGCGGCGTACATGTAGGCTACAGTACCACAGGCACAGGCACTTGGAACGTCTCAATAAAAAAGGTCAATAAACACGAAATGTATTTACTACCAAAGTCTTAATGTTTCTCTACTATATTTCGCCAATTATTGCCGATATAATAAGTTACTCTCTTATTCATGTTGTTTGTGCACAGGGCGGGCGTGCGGTGTATGTTGCAGATGAGCATTTGACCGACATTTACGGGTAATTACTAATTATCGGTAATAATAGGTGAAATAGAGTAGAGAAACATTAAGACTTTGGTAGTAAATACATTTCGTGTTTATTGACTTTTTTTTTTAGACGTTCCAAGTGCCTGTGTACGTACAGTACAATATAGCTGGCACTACTACTAGGTACTACTACTACTACTACTACTACTACTACTACTACTACTACTACTACCAGGCCCGTAGCCAGCTTTATATTGTGGGGGTTCGTTTTTATATAAATGTTGGCAATTTGTGAGGGCGCGAAGCGACCGAGCGACGGAGCACAGCGACCGAGGGGGGGGGGGGGTTCCCGCACGATGGAGATTTTGCAATTATTACACTAAAATGGAACAATCTGGTGCATACCTGAGGTGAAATTCTTGCAATATTTTTTTTTTGCTTGGGGGGGGGGGTTGTGCAAATGCCCCCTGGCTACGGGCCTGACTACTACTACTCATATGATAATTGATATGTATTATCAGGCGACATATATACTAAGCCATAGCTAGATTTCTACGCGATTGATATTACTAGACGTATATATAACTCAATAGGCAAGATATGCCACTAGCTTACTCTGCTGCCAATGCTGAACATGCAGATACATTATACGAAGAAGAGCACATAAGCCCTAAGCACACGGATGGCCGTATCGTGGAACGTAAACAGTCGAGATTTAGAAATGAAGCCCTAGGAATCAGCCATGCAACGGATATGCCATAAGTTCAGAGATGTAATGCAATGCTGGCGGGCTATGTCTTCTGTAATGGTCTGCATGGGTACACTTAATTAGAATCAATACCAATAGCTGCATGATTATTAAAATATTATGATTATATTAATAAATGATTATTAAAATATAACCATGTACTGTTTCTCATAGGCCTTGTGCTAGCTAGCCCGACCAGGCTGTGTGACTAACGTCAATATACACAGGTCTTATACATAGGTCAATATACACAGGTCTATATATACTAGGTATTCTAACCCTAGCAAAGACCGTTTCTTGGAGCTAGGTGCAAGCATATCTTTGGGCGATCTATGAGTTTGTTTAGTTTCTAATCAATACCGTAAGTTGTATTGTGAATTTTAAATGTTTAATAAACGAGTACTAGCATTTTTCATGTGGCATATGTGCATTTTAACTTTTTATAAAAAGTTAACATGCATATATATGCCACATGAAAAATGGTTGGTCATTAACAAATGAGGTGGTGCAATGTGTATAGTGGGCTAAATGTTACTATTATATTACGCTTTTACCGTTCCATGGAATTCGTATATCAGATTAAATTGTGGGGACAATCATTATTCTTGTGTTGAATGTGCAGTGAAGTCTTAGTATATGTGGTCAATATCCAATTTGTGTGGATATGAGCAAACATGGGCTTGACTGGATCAGACAGGATAGGGTTGCTAGTTCGCTCAGCATAGATGTTGTCTCTTATTACTGTTTGCCTACTTAGCAGAGAGAAGCTCTGAGGCATTGTCTCATAAATCTACTGCTTCAGAATCAAGTCCTCTCCATACTCAAAATGTGCACATAGCATATGTATGTGGGCTTACTTGATCCTAAAGTCAGTTTCATAAACGTACTTA
Organism: Priapulus caudatus; assembly: GCF_000485595.1. Taxonomy (NCBI): domain Eukaryota; kingdom Metazoa; phylum Priapulida; class Priapulimorpha; order Priapulimorphida; family Priapulidae; genus Priapulus; species Priapulus caudatus. The sequence continues at coordinate 253,230 of NW_014577173.1, read as the reverse complement.
TCCCTTTGTATAGATTTTATGGTGTGAAAATAATCAGTAGGAGTCTTTTTGGCAATTTGCAGGAATAAAAAATCTGATCTAAAAATGAAAACACATTCAAAACCCTTGCACAGTGCGACATTATCACGATGTTTTTTTGTTTCTTCTTCTTCCACCATATAATGCAAGTAACCATGCTGTCATATCAACATATTATACTGTCACTTTTACATGTTTAAGTTATTACAACCATTGCTAGATGTACTTGTTTGTATGACAAGGTGACGTACCTTGGTATGGGAAGCTGAACCATGGATTGCCTAAAGGCAACCTGAGGCTAGCTAGGGCAGCCGAGGAAGCTATAATATTATATCTCCCGATAGCGACACAATCTGATGAAGGTCTCTCCCCTCTCCAATGCTCTGTACATTAGCTTAGTGTATAATATAGGGTAATCTGGCGATGCCCCCACCCCTTCTCTGTTTATCAAGTACGAATGATCTAGGCTGTACACTCTATCATTCAAGCTGTCATTTGCAATGTACGTATTTGATTACTAAGAGTCGTTCCTAATGAAGTGGCACCCGTTAATGCAATCGTTTGCCTTTACCTTTGATGTATGCATCCACAGAATATCATGCAGGGACCTCCTGACCTAATTAAGGTGGTTGTAACCTTATATATATATATATATATATATATATTCGTCAAAAATGCGTTGGTTATTGAGTTCCAGCATCCAGTAAAACATGTACTTTTACTTTTAGGTTAACTGTATATATGGGGGAGTGAGCAGAGATATGTCATTTCAATAATGTTGGATGGCATCTATATACTTTCAAATTTCACTCACCGATGGTTCTTTTAACCATTTGAGAACTTTAACCTCAGTCTCCACAACTTACCCATGGAATAGCTACACAAAAAAGATTTTCCTCTAAAACTGGTTGCTCTGTTCACTAGAGTGAAAGATGTTGTTTTTTGTATAAGGCTGGGACAGCCATCGATTAAGCTTCAGAATCTTCTCATAGCTAACTTTGATATATGGCTCTTTACAAATCCTTTTGGGTTTTTGATATTTTGAAAGAAAATCTTTCTGTCAGTATATTGAGCTGCTGTACAGTGAACGTCCAAAAAATCTGTTGTCACATTCGTACATTATAATATAGTGATGTAAATTGTGTCTAACAGCATAAATATAAAAGCTACATGCATGGTTTTTGATGGCATTGTATTGATGTTGCGTGCAGATGGTCATAGAGAATAGTGTTTCCCCTGCGTTGACACGAGCGAGGCGGGCCACCTCGCTATAAGTCTCAGCCGCCACACAGAAATTTTTCCAAAACACTGCCTCGCTGACGAAAATCAATGTTCTTCCATAGAACAGTGCTTAGAATGCACCGTATTGCATCATTTTTGGGCGATCACCTGCGGTGCTCGCTTTGCTAGGACCTCGAAACGTGAAAACACAACAAAAAAATTTACCACCTTATACCTTTTTGGCCAAGGGGAACACTGGAGAATATCACATCATGTACTACTTCATCAATTCCATATTGACAAAAGAATTTTTGTGGTAATTCTCATTTTTGGCTGTAAAATGCAGAATGTCATTATAGCTATCTCACAAAGATGCAAGCTGGGAAACGTGTAAGTATTTGTGGAAGTGCAGCTTATCTATGCGTGCAAGTAATGAAGTAATGAAGTATGGTGAATCCGGTGTATAATGGCTATTCATAGATTGCTCCATTCACAATCAACCACTCATATGTTATCAAGGTAAACCCCTGACCTTTGGCCATTGCGTAGAGGTCGTTTCACTGTGTAAATGTCACTCTTGAAAAGAAAATGCCAAAAGTATTCTTTATATATATATAAATAATATTTATATATATAATAGGTGTTTGTTCGGAATAGGTGCTTCCTAATATAGATTTCCCTGATAACAAAAATGCATTCCTGTGATTGAGAACGTGTAAGGAGTGCATATACATGGAAATATGCGTTATTTTCCACATCTTTGTTATGTTGGTGTAAGGTTCTGTATATGTATGTAACAGCACAGATTGATTCTGAGAAGGTGTCTATAAACAGAAGGTATAGCGAGTTAATAAAGATTCAACCTAAACTAGCATGTAGCACCAAGCTTATATACGGGAGGCACAATCGCAACAGCAGTCATTTTTATATCCCAAAATAAAAGTTTAAAAATGGGAAATCAGCTTAGTATCTCCTCTATTCAGTCTATGAATGAACAGAAATATGTACAGTTTGATTAAATGTAATCGAATCGAAACAATAGAATAAATGTATGTAATCCTGGAAATGACACTACATCAATCATGCTCGGATTAGGAACGGCATGTTTCTAATGATGGGCTCTTATAGGATAATAAGTTAATTATGAGATATAAAAGCGAAAAATTCATGAATATTGAGTTATATCAGTTTTAAGTGTATGCCAGTTGTGGGTTCTTTGATATATATCTGAGATGTTATATATAACCATCTTCGCTCCTCACCTCTGACTGGTTTGATCAGAACCACCCCAGTTTCTGAGAGTATTATCTTTATCTAGCATATTACCCCAAAATCAGAGAGGCTGAATTTACTGTGGCTTTAAGGATAAACCTTGAACTGTGGTACTGATTGCCTGAACTAAAATGGTTTGCATGCCCTAAAACATCACTGAGTAAGCTTGAAGTGAAGCCAGTTGGCTTTCTGGTTTTTCAGCAATGATAAATTCAGTTCACCTGCTAGTTCTAGCTATCATGTGATGTGTCTTCAGCAACGTGGCTATATAGGTCCATTGCCTTCACCAGTGCTGTAGCTGGTAGTGAAACTATAGCTCCAATTTCTTCACTATTGTAGCTGGTATTGGAGCTGGGTTTAATGGACCAACGTCTTCATCAGTGCAGCTGCTAATTGAGCTATATCTCTCGTCTCGTCATCATTATAGCTTGTAAATTGTGTTAGGTCCAATGTGTTCATTATTGTTGTGTGGCTACTGGCTAGGCTTGGCAGCGTGCTTGGGACAGTGGTCATCACAGGCACTTGGAGCGTTTCAATAAAATATAATGCTAAATAAATACGAAATCTATTTACTACCAAAGTCTTAATGTTTCTCTACTCTCTTTCACCTATTATTGCCAACAATTTTCTGTAAATGCCGTCCAAATGCTCATCTGCAACACACTGTCACACGCTGGCCGCCGCACGCTAGCTGCTGCACACTGAGTCACTGACACATAAATATATTTATGTGTTTATAACTTCATTTGTCAGTGTGCAGCAGCTAGCGTGCGGTGTACTTGTGTGTTGCAGATGAGCATTTGACCGACATTTACAGGTAATTATAGGCGAAATAGAATAGAGAAACATTAAGACTTTGGTAGTAAATACATTTCGTGTTTATTTACCTTTATTTTTATTTTATTGAGACGTTCCAAGTGCCTGTGGTGGTCATGACAGTCATGAGATAGTGGGAAGAGTTTAACAATTGTCAAGTTCCCAGTGATGCACATATGAGCGAAGCCTAATACCGCCTTAGCCAAACACATGGCATGTGGTGGGTGCTGTATACGGCTTCTTAGACTATACTGTAATGTAATGATTTGAAACATGATCGGATTGACTGTTAACTTTCTCCTGCTGCAGGCTAAATTATAGACACTGTGCGATGTGATGGCAAAGTAATCTATACTGTAACAGTACGTGTAACCTTATATCCCGTTGCAGTGATTGCTGCCGCTCGTTAATGATGTAAATGTCTTCAGGTCTTGGGTTTGTATTGCGAGTGAGCAATTCTTCAGCACACGTACCTCATCAGCTCACTGTATATATCGCAATTATGTTTACTTAATATTTAGTTAGCTTAATTAATTAATTATTTCAGTGTAAATAGACTTGTAAGCTGTATTCTCAACATTTTCCCATAAGATACTGGCTATAGACTGTGCTATGTCGGAATTTCGTTTTGTGTTGCTAGTCGTCGTTGATGTCTAATCAAATACTTCACATCTCATGCACTTCAGGTAATTGCTTTTGCCACGAGAATGGCAGAATGTAAGGATACACGATGCCTGGCCGTGTTTCACTGGATCTGGAAGAATCGCCGTGGGCTGATTCTCGTGTTAACACCACTTTTACTTCTTCCTCTGATCACCGTCGTTGGAACTACGGTGAGTTCCTAGATCACTTCTTAGAAATCATTTGTTTACTCTAACCAGACTCGTCAGTTTTTGCGGTGAAGGGTAACTAGGCAGGCAAACGAAATTCTCATTAGCTGCTATTGAAAATAAATTTTTTTTTAATGTAAAATCTTTCTCAGCTGGCATGGATTGGAGTGGCTGGGTGAATATATGCAGTACACTGGAACCCACTAATCATGATGGATTGAAGTTTATTTAAGAAGTTTCATTATGATATTTTAATCTCACGTGCTCTGTAATTCTAAAGACAATTCTGCACACATTTTTATGTGACAATAATCGTCCTACCCTCTTTGCAGTGCATCTCTCTCAGTGTGTAGGTTGAACGCTGTACGTAGGGAAGCTTTCGTGTCATTGTCGTTGGTAGGTTAAACTTACAGACAATGAAGCGAATGATAGCGAATGAAGCATTAGGGAGTCTGGTTGGACAATCTGCTATGAGATAATGAGACGAGTGCATTCTTAATCTTGCAATGTCGGAGACGTGGTTAGAGCTTCCATACCAGTGGTCGAAATTACCATATTTGCACTCTTCCAGGATAATCAGCTCTGCTTCCAGAAAAAAATGAAAGTAACTAATTACTTTCCCGACATCAAAGATAGGAAAGAACTCGCTTTTCTTAATCGTGTTGTCTCTGGGTAGTGGCGTAGCTAGGATTTTTTCAGCAGGGGGGCACTGGGGGGGCCTTACATTTTCGTGGGGGGCACAATATATAACTTTTCTTTGTATTATACTGTTCTAACGGCATTGTTTTTAATTCAATTTGTTTTATCAACCATGAATTTTCAGTGGGGGGGGGGCACCTGGGGGGGAACAGAAAATTTGTGGGGGGGGCACGTAGCTCCCCCGTAGCTACGCCCCTGTCTCTGGGTAGTTTGCTGTTACACAGTCCGACCTTCATAGAGGTCATAGCGACGGGTCTTCCCGTGGAAAGCATTAGCTCCCTAAATAAAGCTTTCCTAAACGCTGGGTATTGGTATTACTGCAGATGTAGTTTGCAGTCATGTGGTTCCTTCGCAGTTGGTTTTTCATGACCCATTGACCCACTTCTCTTTAGGAGAGTTTCTGACATATATGCCAACTTAGGCCAAAACAAAATATATGTCTGGTTACCGTTCCATGCCGAAAAAGGGTAGGTAGGTAGGGAAAACATTTTATTTCCTTGAAATATTTTATTTACGAACCATGTTCGAAGTATGTGCGTTGTGCCTTTTGAAGCAGGAACTGAAATTACACAAATTGAATTTAAAATTTTTTAAACTGAATAAAATGTTTAGGGTAGCTGGGAATAAATAGGGTTGGTCGGGAAACCGTAACTACACCTATATTTTGTTTTGGCCTTATTTGTTTCAGCAGGCCAAGCCAGCCACTGTTTTCTGCGAGTTTGAGAAAGAAAGCTGCATATATGCGCTTCCATAGAATTGTCCACATGGCAGAAACTCTCCTAAAGAGAAGTGGGTCAATGGGTCTTGAAAAACCAACTGCGAAAAAACCACATGAATGCAAACTACAGCTGCATTCCATCAGGAGTAGATAATAGGGAATATTAGGGAGATATAGGGGATATAGATAATATTCCCTATTATCTACTCCTGATTCCATGCTGATTCCTTTCCAGCTAGGCTGACCCCCCTGGGCTCCTGCTCTAATATAGGTCTGTGGTTTTCGTGTTAGTTTACGTTGGGCGCAGCAGATCTTGTGACCTTCTAAAGGTTGCCATGGCATGTGAGAGTATTCATCGTTGCTATGACCAGGCGCGGATTTAGGCCGGTTTGCACCGGTTTCCAGAAACCGGTCACAGGCTGGGTATCTTCAGAATTGACCCTCAAAATTCGCCAAAATGCACCAAATATAGCCTTTTTTTTAAATTCCCGGGGGGGGGGGCATGCCCCCGGACCTCTCTAGCTGTGACTAGAACTATGGAAACTGGCCACCCAAACGCTCTGGATCTGCCCCTGATGACACCACCCTACCCACGCCTGCCGTGCACACCCTCCACGTATGAAATTCCTTTCATAGTAAACATCCATTTGTTCCAGTTTCCCAAATATTTGTAAGTAATGCAGTTGGACTGCCATAGTTTGTAGGTCATTTTCTCAATGAGTGTTGAACGACACTTCCGTATTATAAGCTCATGCATCTGATTGGTGCTTTCGCTATAGTCTGGGTTAGGTTCTTGCACATTTGAACTCAGCACGATTAGTTATGGATTAATTACCGTACCGTACGTAATAGCCATATAAGAACAATATACCAAACATACTCAAATGCGTTATAACATCACTCCCACGATAATATATAACCTCAATATAGGCTATTAAATATTGCCAGCAATAAAGTGTCTAGACTTCATACATTATGTACACCACTAGTACACGACACGTGCCTGCTGGCACTGTCTACTCTGTTTGCATGGTCTCGGTGCTCTCACGAATCTTGGCCGTACAGATGTATAGCTATAACGCAATCCTATCTACGTCTATGGATCATAAACCGAGAGCTTGGTCGCTCCATCAGCTGACATATGACTAATGCGAAAATCCTCTGCGATGCCTGTGGCAGAGCGAAGCGAAGGGCAGAGCGAAGGGCAGAGCTAGAGCGCTCTAACTAGGACAGCGTGTTCTTGTTACCGCGAGCGATTATGTTTACTTTAATCACTGTGCTGCGGTACGTTCATTGGCGCGCTTGCATGCCTTTGGGGGTTGCTACCCCTCCCTTCTTTTTCACATCGAACTTTCCGCACATCCGAGGTTCGAATTTTCGAGTGAGCAAGCATGCCTATCAAAGCTTCATTGGGTTTTAGGGTGCGTTGACTGCGCCACTGATGTCAACTGCGTATGCGACTGCTGAATGCCCAGGTACCAACGTGCGATTAGTTCCTACCTCCAGGCGACATGTCCGAATTTATTGCTGGAAATTCCAATCGTTCTACGAAGATGACTTATTGCTCCTGGTAGAAAAAGCATGCGTGTATGGCCGTGACATGATCCCATCCATCTTCATTCCAAGCGCAAAATCCAGGGCTATGCGTAATATCGGGAGTAGCCGACAATAGGAAATTTCCCATCAATTCCTGAAACTATTTGTAGATACTAGCCAGAATAACATGATTAACAGATTGTTAAACATTTTAAAAACCGACTGCTTATCATCTCATCTCATTACATCACATCGTTAGAGATCTTTTGCAGTGTGTTCTATTACATGCTTGTCCATCCCCTAACTCGCGATACAATCATTGGATGTAATACACGCGCGCTATGTTGTGTGTAGTTTTATTTCTTCTGAATCATGATACGGTGTCGTCGGGCTAGCTCAGGTGTGACTATAGCTATTACCAGCCTCCAGGTGACAGGAGGGTTAGCCAAGAAAAAAAATCAGGGAGTCTCACCATCTGAGCGAAGCGCCTTGCCTTAAAATGGAGGAGATTTAGTGATAATTAGATATGATTTTATATTCTTATAAGCACTGTTGTCAGTTATACAAGGTGTATAATTGGGCCGCCCTCATGCCGTCTCTATCCAATTTCATCCGTCTCATCCAAGAATAGGCCGTCCAAAATGACGGGTAGACGGGTCTCTGGCTAACACACTGCTCCAGGTACTGCGTAAATAACTTTCACATCGGCAGGTGTCAAGGCCCAGGGTAGGAGCTAGGAGAAGGTAATCACGGTGAAGCCATACCCAGAAGCTGTTTATCTTTACCACATTGATAGTTTGACTTGCTCGTCAGTTTTGTTGATTATATCCGTGCAGCAGCTTGATGAAATGTGCCAATGCTTGCCCAACACTCGGCCTGCTTCCCCTGCGATTGAATCGAGGGAATCAATCCATCCATCGCTGACTCGCCAGTGGGTATTCTTCACTCGCATATCACGGCTCACGAGGCAACTCTTATGTGAGTTATAATTTAACAGTCGCACTCCCTAGCCCACCAGGCTCTGACCGTACCTGTCCAGTACCTGAACGTAGCCACTTAGTGAGAAGCGAGAAGGTAACTTGTAGCTGTCGCACTCCCAAGCACGGTGACGTTTATCTATTCTGGCCGCGTAGATTTGACGTAAATGTTTCTATTATCACCAACACCATTAGAAAGAATCGTTTTGCCAGTAGTAATGTTGGTGACATTACATCTCTACGCATCCACTGCATGCAGTAGGGTAACGTATTATTTCACGTTTTAACGATTAGGCCTTTAAAAAGATAAAGGTTGCAGTTGGGGTGCATTTGTTTATTTATTTTACTTTTTTACGTAACGTTTATTTATGTTATTTGCAGAACTCTTTCCGCTTTCGCCCCAGCGTTTCAAGATAACACAGTTCTTCCCCGTTCGTTCAAGTTCTCCTAGCTCTGTCAGGTCTTTTCGGTTTTCCCAGCTGACCCACTTCTTTACAGTTCTTCCAGCTATGACCAACTCTCCCTGTTCTCCCTGGTTCTTCCCAACTCTCCAATTTATCAGGGCTGCGTCTCATTCGTTACTTGATAGTAAAGACAGGCACTTTGAGCGTTTCAATAAAAAGAAATAGTGTTGCAGAGGAGCATTTCAACGGCATTTACAGGAAATTATCGGCAATAATATGCGAAAGAGGTTAATAGAGAAACATTAAGACCTTGGTAGTAAATACATTTCGTGTTTATTTAGCATTATGTTTTTATTGAAACGCTCCAAGTGCCTGTGGTAGTAAACATACGGCAGATGCTTACGCAGCCTGATTTATTTCAACACTTGATTGACAACAATGGCTTAATTGGCCAGAAGAACGAGCACAAGCACTAATGGGACGAAACGCGGCGTAGTAAATTCAGCAATGAATTCTCTACTCGAAGAGAAAGTGATTATCGAGATAGAACGAGAGGCGGAGTGGAGCTTAGAAAGCCGATGGCGATACAGTGTGACAGAAGGAAAAGTGATAAATAGCTGGTGTTAAAGGAGGGTAGAGGAAAATGAGACAGCGAGAGAGAGAGAGAGAGAGAGAGAGAGAGAGAGAGAGGAGAAGAAGAAGTTAAGGAGAGGGAGAAGACAGCGTGCAAGCGGAAGGCGCGGGAAGAAGAGAGGAGGGAGGGGCTGGAGAGAAGTAGAGTGAGAAGAGAGGCCAGATGCGGCGGAGAGAGAGAGAGAGGAGAGACAGAGGGAGCGGGACGAGGTAACATAAGGGGAATAGGAGGTAGTGTAAGGCTGTGTATAGCGAGGAGTGGCTAAGAAAAAGAGATGGATTAGAGAAAAGGAAGAAAAGAACGAGATATAAATCGGGACAGAGCATTGAGAAATGAATGGAAGCCAGAACCCCCCCTCGAAGAAGCGTCTTACGTTTCCTATAAACGACGTATAAAGTGAATAATATGTGCATTGACCGGGCCCTAATGATTTGTGATTTTGCTGTAAACTGTTAGTTTTTCTCGTTACTGTAATACCATTATCGTGCGGTGACTCGCATCTTGGTAGCCCGCGCCAGAGAGATATCTACTAGACAATTACATGCTAATTACGAACGTGAAACTTGTGAGAGTGGGCGCATCATTTCTTAGTTATTTTTAATAATTTGATATCGACGGTTCTTATGGCTAAAAGTGTCGGAATGCGATTTAAAGTGTGGCGGGTCTGAGGCTCACGTGCTAGAAAATGTATGAACTACTAATTTCGATGTATACGTCGCACGCATCACCAACCGCCACCACACACACACACACACACACACACACACACACACACACACACACACACACACACACACGCACACACGTGTAACGGAGGTATTCGGGAGCGGCGTGAGTCTACTGGCGGTCTCAGGCTAGGCGTAAGTGTAGGAAAGGAAATAACGCAATCCAAAAGAGAAAGACAACAACTACGGTCGTATCGTACCACACGGGCGTTTATTCTAAGACATGATAGAGGTCGAACAAGATACAAGCGGTACAATCGAAAGTTTAAGACGAGGGAGGGGAACAAGAGTTAGTCGGAAGGACAGTCAGGTTCTCCCGAGCTCGGCCTGGGTCTCGGCTTTTAAGCCTGTTAGTAATTGGGATCATAAACGCGCGACTTAGTAACAAGTTTTTCACGGTGCGACTTCAAAGCAGGTGTTTCTCTACCATCGCTTCTTCTTCCTTGTCGCACCTAGGTGTCGCGATCGAGGTTCGTCGCCACCCCGGGCGGGCTCGGATGTAGCCGCTGTTTATATGTTATAAACTCGCGTCGCTTCCAGCGTGTTCCTCGCTACATCTCCTCCCATTGTTCCAAGATGGTCGTCCCGACCATCGGAGCGTATATAAGGCCTATTTACACGATGCGTCCTAGACGTACGTCAGACGCATACGTCCAAAACGCACCGTGTAAACTATGCGGTACGACACGATTTTATGACCCTTACGATATCGGATGCACAGGACGGATGTTCTAATTTCTTCCGACATTGCGTTTGCATTGTCATACACGGTGCGTTTTGGACGTACGTCTAGGACGCATCGTGTAAATAGGCCTTATTACGATACCATTAAATATACCATAGGCGTTATATACGCTCTGATGGTCGTGACGACCATCTTGGAACAATGGGAGGAGGGTGGATATATGTTTCCATGAAACCGACTGATCGCGTGATGTCAGTGTACGTCAGTGTGACGTCAGTGGCTAGCCACCTGGGAGGAGATGTAGCGAAGAACACGCTGGAAGCGGCGCGAGTGAACGATGCGTGAGAGTAAACGAGAGCGCAGTACGTAATTTTCAATGCTGCTATTCTAGGCTATAAACGTGGGATTACATTGTTGAGTCGCGGGAACATGTCGCGAAAAATCATAGTAATAAATATTGTTGAATCATACGTGCAATTAACGTCTAATGTCCTGCGAGTATAAAAAAAACTTCACACTTTATTACCTCCGCCAAGGAGGTAATGTAATCGGTCTCGTGTGTGTGTGTTCGTGTGTGTGTTCGTGTGTGTGTAGCCACTAGTGTGTACGTTCGCGCGATCGATTCAGCAGCAGCTCGCCTTAGGCCGTCGAGTCAGCAGCAGCTCGCCTTAGGGCGTCCAGTCAGCAGCAGCATATCTTGATAATCGATATAATATGCATAAGTTTTGATGCGAAAATAAATGTTTCAGGATCTGAAAGTCTGAAATCTTGACGAGAGATGGCCGCTACGCCTAAATGATCGCCATTTTGGTTTTCAAATATCGCGCAAATAAAAACAATAAAATATTCCAGTCAAATTACTACGCAAGAATCTAAAACACAATTTGTAGAGATGTTGACCAGTTAGATGAATAAACGTAATAATAGGACGTTGTCATCTCTCCATAGGATTAACAACTGTTTTTGCGGGTAGCCTTACAGTTACACATTCACATACCAAAATTTAACAAAATCGAATGAATTTAGATGGCCATTTCATTTTTGCCAAAAAGTGGGCGTGGCTCGAAAGTAGGTCGACGTTTGAGATGTTTCGCCTCTGGCAGACATACGATTTGTGCTAGATATTTTCTCCATGAACTGGACAGACACATGGATACCTCCCCGGCCGGGAGAATAAACAGGGAAACATCGCTGCCTTCCCGCCCGCGAATTTTTTTCCCTACACGTTATAGCAGAGCATAACAAATCATGTTTATTATATGCTCTGGTTAATTATTATTCATGACCTGGGGTCATCGCACGAAAACGAGGCTAATAAACTTAGCTAGGCAATTTTGTAAACAATGGCCTATCAGGCAGGCACGCACAGAGAGGGTACACGCACGTACACGCGGGTACACG
>NW_014577173.1:233025-236673 GCF_000485595.1 Priapulus caudatus | reverse complement strand
CTTATGCATATTATATCATTATCGAGAGTATATAATGGGAGATATGCTATATAATGGGAGTTCTCCCATATATACTCTTGCTTTATATATCCCCCTCCCTCTTCTACCAGTATCACACCCAAGGTGAGCTACAGTGTCATTGACACTTTTTATTGCTATACCTCGTTTATGCGCGAGGATTTGAAAGATCTTGTGCTGCTGTCAAGCCTTCCGCCCTCCATGTGTGGCCCCACATCGCATGACTAACCAGTTAAGAACGTTTCTATTTTCGCCTTTGAAAGTCGCGCTGCATCTCGTGCGACGCTGCATGTGCACTCTCCGTGCACTAGCTTTGCCAGGTCATCAACGCGTCTGGCTAGTCTCACCACGAAAGTTGAAATCATGCTCAACATTCGAATCTCGTCGCAGCGTCTGGTGTATTTTGTCTCATTGACATGCCTTTAGGTTAAGCGCGCAGCACCCGTCTTGTGTCGTGATGGTTCCGCTGCGACAGGCATTTGGGGCAATAACTACTTTATTAATACCTTGTTTCAAGTTATGTAATCACTATCGCATGTATGCAGTATTTTATGAGAGAGACAGGTAGAGGGAGCCGGGACAAGGGAGTGTGGAGAAGAGTGAGTGATGGAAGAGTGAAAAGGGGGAACACAGACAGACAAACAGAGAGAGGAAGATGGTCAGAGAGACAGAGGGGAAGAGAGGGAGAGGGATAGAGAGGGGAAGAGGAAGAAGAGGAGGGGTAGTAGGTGGAGGATGATTTAAAAAAAATTGTGCTCTATTTCATGTAGCTGTGGGGACCACACTAACTGGTACTCGTCAAAAGAAGATGCCTGATGTGAAAAAAATTGTTAATTTTCCTGTTTACTCTTTCATAGCCAAATTGCTGTATCATACTCCAAGCCCCACATACACGCCATACACATTGATCTTTTTTGTTTGAATAAAACGTCAAACGACCCGACTTCAGCCATCTAAAAACCTAACACATTCTAACATAGTACTTTCTACGTAGTTATTTTCTTTTTATGTAAGTACTTACGTTCTGCGTCAAAAACTCACAAGAAGATGTTCCATTGACTAGGTACTCGTAGTCAACACGCGGCCTCTAGCTATTTTAAATCGCAGTTGTTTTTAATCGCTATATTTCTGGTAGCGTTTGCCCGATGTTCTCAAAGTAAATCTCGTTTCACCTCGGTATGCAAGCATCGGTCACCTACCAGTGTGGTGACGTCACATACCGTGGCCTCACCCCTTATAGCGGTGAATTAAGGCATATGTTCTAACGTCTGTCTGCCAGATGCGAGTGACTTCAATATTTGAACTATACTGCCGATTGATACTTGAAAAAGTGCCAACTACTTTCAAGCCAGGAAATCCCCTGATATATATAGCATTGGGTTGAGAAGCATATATTATTAGAACATAGTTAGACTGCTAAATTCTGACTATATGAACTCCTGTATAATATCCACGTAAATTGTGAGCTGCCCATGTACTGATTAAATAAACCTCCAGTGGTTCATGGTAGTGTGATCGTGGTGTGTACCTGGGGATATGGTAGATTGCTATTGCTTAATTGTAATTAAATTTCTCATGGTTGCTGACTACATCGTGGTGGTCGTGGTTTTTTCGTTGCAGGAGGCACGATGTGCGTACACGATTCTAGTGATGGCGGTATTTTGGATAACAGAGGTGCTGCCCCTGGCGGTGACTGCTCTGTTACCTGCTGTTCTGTTTCCTTTGCTTGGTGTGATGAACTCAAAGACAACTGCAGCCCAGTACCTGAAGGTGCGTGCGTTCCTGCGCGCGTGGGTGCATGCCTGTGTGCATCCGTGTGTGCATGCGTGTGCATGTGACATCTGTTTACGCTGTGTATTTTTAGCTTTAAATTCTAAATTCTCTGCCAAGTTTCCTTCTCTAAACACAACATTCTCAAGTTTCTTGCTCGTTCCCTGAGCTTGCCTCCCGCTCGCACACATTCATTATGTTTTCTCATCAACAGTCTCTGATATTATTACTTCCCATGAATATTTTCTAAACGTTTTTAAGGTGCAACTGTGCTCTTGTGTTCAGGCAATGTTTTACAAAAAGGCATCGGTAGTTTTACCAAACATGACCAATTTCGAATGGCTTGTTTGTTTATATGTATAAATTTGCGGATGATTTTTCGGTCCTAATTCGTTTGTGTGTGTGTGTGTGTGCGTGCGTGCGTGCGCGTGTGCGTGTGCATGTGTAGAGGTGCGAGCGTCGGCGTCAGGTTGCAGCCGGTGGTGGGCGATGTGATGACGTGCTGGTGCCGACAGCTAGTACTAAGTATGTTGCTCTAGAGAGAGAGAGTCCCTGTATGTTCCCCACGACGGGGAAGGCAGCGGCGTATCACTGTCTATTCCTCCGGGCGGGAAGCGAATTTTTTTTCCTACACGTTATATCCATTGCAGAGTTTTGGGCTTCTCTAATGGCTGCTTTGATTTGCTTTGACTCAACAAACCTTCAAAACAAGAGAACAAACGCCATTTGTAAATATTTGTTTTGGTTTATGATCGATAGATTTAAAGTAAGTTTTCTGATGTATTTTCCATGAAAAACACAGATTTTACTCATTAAAATAAAATATAATATCCCTATAATTACAATTCTTTGTGTAAATGTGTTATTTTCATCTTAATCTCAAGTTATGAAAGGGTTTGCATGGGCTCTCGTAATACTCGTACTATCAGGAGTCTATCAATAGAATCAAGAGCTAATAATACCTTAGGTATTACTTTAGGTGTACGTGCGTGTACCCGCGTGTACGTGCGTGTACCCGCGTGTACGTGCGTGTACCCGCGTGTACGTGCGCGTACGTGCGTGCACGTGCGTGTACGTGCGTGCACGTGCGTGTACCCGCGTGTACGTGTGTGTATCTGCGTGTACCCGCGTGTACGTGCGTGTACCTGCGTGTACCCGCGTGTACGTGCGTGCACGTGCGTGTACCCGCGTATACGTGCGTGTATCCCCGTGTACCCGCGTGTACGTGCGTGTATCTGTGTGCACGTGTACGTGCGTGTATCTGCGTGTGTGCGTGCGTGCGAAAAAAATTCGTCCCCGGGAAGGCAGCGACGTTTCCGTCTACCCTCCCCCCCCCCCGGGAAGGCAGCGATGTTTCCCTGTTTATTCTCCCGGCCGGGGAGGTATCCATGACCATGTGTCTCTGTCCAGTCGATGGAGAAAATATCTAGCACAAATCGTATGTCTGCCAGAGGCGAAACATCTCCAACGTCGACCTACTTTCGAGCCACGCCCACTTTTTGGCAAAAATGAAAATGGCCATCTAAATTCATTCGATTTTGTTAAATTTTGGTATGTGAATGTGTAACTGTAAGGCTAGCCCTAAAACAGTTGTTAATCCTATGGGAGAGATGACAACGTCCTATTATTACGTATATTTCATCTAACTGGTCAACATCTCTACAATATTGTGTTTTAGATTCTTCGTTACAGTAATTTGACTGGAATATTTTATTGTTTTTATTTGCGCGATATTTGAAAACCAAAATGGCGATCATTTAGGCGTAGCGCGCTATCTCTCGTCAAGATTTCAGACTTTTAGATCTGAAACATTTATTTTCGCATCAAAACTTATGCATATTATATCATTATCAAGAGTAT
>NW_014577173.1:225419-231610 GCF_000485595.1 Priapulus caudatus | reverse complement strand
AGAGTGAGAGTGAGAGTGAGAGTGAGAGTGAGAGTGAGAGTGAGAGTGAGAGTGAGAGTGAGAGTGAGAGTGAGAGTGAGAGTGAGAGTGAGAGTGAGAGTGAGAGTGAGAGTGAGAGTGAGAGTGAGAGTGAGAGTGAGAGTGAGAGTGAGAGTGAGAGAGTGTGAGAGTGAGAGATTGAGAGAATAGGAGAGCGAGAGGAGAATCTACTGTATAATCTCAACCGAGCACAACCCCTAGTCTGAGTCATAATCGTCCCCTCACCACTCATACTAGCGATACATGTACTATACTAGCAATCTCCGTACAAGGAGAATGTGTGCGTGAATGCTAAACCTCCATGGCTCCGATATTGCAATAATTTCACAAGTGTTCCGTGTATGCTCGATACCCATTATAGACTGTGAAGCAGTTTAATTGTTGTTATGGCGACCCATTTTGCTTTTGATGGACGTGTGATATAAACACCATGTATGATAAAGGGGGGGGGGGCGACGAGCTGAGTCAAATGGTTTAGGATTATCATATCATTATACGACCGTTGTAAATACCGAACCGTATACAATGTATTATAATAGCGTGACAGAACATTTTAATTTCGTTAAAAGAATCATTAAATTGGAACAGGATATCGAATGAACCTGTTTAGCACCGCGTCCTAGTTGTGCGTGTGTGCACACGTGCCGGTGTGCGTGCGTGCGGGCGTGCGTGTGCGTAGTACGCGTGCGAGCGTATGCGTGTGTGTGTGTGTGTGTGAGTGTGTGCGTGCGTGAGTTTGTTCGCGCGTGTGCGTGTGCGTACGTGTGCGTGTGTTTGTTCGCGCGTGTACGTGTGCGTGCGTGCGTTGGCGTGTCTGCGTGCGTGTGTGCCGGCGCGTGGATGTGCGTGTGTGCGTGCGCGTAGCTGTGTGTGGAGCTTTGATCATTGGCCGCTGTTAGGAGCCTGAATCTAGGTCTCACTCACCATGCCGTCAGGGACGCGACCCATCACGAGACTGCCGTGACGTCATTGTGACGTCACAGCGATGTAGTTTTTTGCCCCTTGTGTAGCAGCAACTGGGTAACGTATGGGTCAGTCGCAGATGCTGCATGGGCCAAACAAGGGTTACTGTTTAGCAACGCTGATATTTTAGACAGGACATCATGCAGGGTCCGCAGATGTAACTGCGGGGTGTAGATTTACTGACTTAAGTAGCTTTTTATGGGCTTTGGTGCCAGTCGTCATAGACGCTGATGCTTCAGATGTGTACTTGGCAACTCACGAAGTGTGGCTTGACACCGTCACTTTCTCTAAATTCAGTCACCTACTAAGTCAGTCTTCTAAAGTTTCTTCCGTACAGCAACTTCTTCTAAAGTCAGTCACCTACTAAGTCAGTCTTCTTCTAAAGTCACTTCTTCTAAAGTCTCTTCAGGTACAGTAACTTCTTCTAAAGTCAGTCACCTACTATGTCAGTCTTCTTCTAAAGTCACTTCTTCTAAAGTCTCTTCACGTACAGTAACTTCTTCTAAAGTCAGTCTTCTTCTAAAGTCACTTCTTCTAAAGTAATCTCTTCTAAAGTCACTTCTTCTAAAATCTCTTCACGTACAGTAACTTCTTCTAAAGTCAGTCACCTACTAAGATTTCCGCATCGAAAGTTTCCGTCTGCTGAATTCATTCGCCCAAGATTCTGTAAATTTCGTTTTTAATACGCTCTGGATTCGACGAACCTGGCAGTTCCCGTCTGCAGAATTCGACGGATCTGGCAGCAGCTGCATGGCGCATCTCTCTCGCGTTATAATCGCTCTGACCCTGTTCGGCCCGAGACATTCTGACGCACAATTCCCCCCCGCACTCAGCATGTGAGATTCACGTCTCGAGTTGCAGCTATTTATACAGGCTGCAGATACACATATCTATCAGGAGTAGATAATAGGGAATTCCTATTATCTACTAGGAATTATCTACTAGGGTTCCCTATTAACTACTCCTGATCTCTGTGTATCTCATATAACCACGTGCGTCATCAACCATTATCGGATATATATATATATATATATATCTATATATATATATAGTGACGGAGAGCTTTTGTCGGCGCACGTAGGAATTAATGATTGATAATTGGTAATTGGCAATTATTCTAATGAGGCGCATTACGTGTAGTGCATTATAATGCTAGATGAGAATAAAGTGGCGTGCGGCGCGAGGTCGGGGTGACGGTGGGTCGGGGTGACGGTGGGTCGTGAAGTGGCGTGCGGCGCGAGGTCGGGGTGACGGTGGGTCGTGAAGTGTTAAAGGCTATGTTCGCGTTCCTGCGCATTTTATCGCCCGCTTGCTGTTTGTTTGTTTATGTTTATTCATTTGTTTATTACTTCGTTTATTGGCTGTGAACAGTTGAAAAGTATATCTGCAGCTCACCCGTGTCTAATGCGCCTCAGTGTTTGTATAAGTATTGAGTCCATGGGTCTTACCCCCCCCCCTCTTTCAATCTAATACAGTACAGCCCTACTTGATGAACGCAAGCTGTGGCCACTCATAATTGAATTTGATATTTTGAAGCCGCGCACGAAGCCTTGCTAACTAAAATTTTTTCACGATTTTTTTTCTGTGCTGATAAAAAATGGAATTTCATGTACTTTCGTATCGCGGTTATAACTGTACATAATGTGGAGCCAACGACGCGCACGCATGCACGCACAGGAGCTCATACAGGCATACTAGATCATACAATAATGTAACCCAGCAAGAGTAGGGTTACATACTACCAAGAGTGGATAATAGAGAAGAGTATGTCAGGGTTTTAACAGCGTTTTGCATAGTTTTGACTGCTTGCTGCTGACTTACTACTGCTTAGCTATATCTATACTTGACCGCTGCTGCACTCTGCTGCTGCTTGCTGCTGGCTAGCTGCCTGACTACTGCTGTTGAGATCACTAGACAGCTAGTACGAGCTGATTTTAGATTTATATGAGAGATGAGACATGAATTTGCTCGAGGTAATCAATGCTCAAAAATGTTCGAGCGGACGGCCGGCGATGAACCAGCAAGACATTAGCTACATTGCGTGTGACAGAATGACATTTCAGAATGGTATGAGAACACTCAGTAAGGACAAGGAATGCGGCGCGGTTGTATCAAGACGCCATCATTAGCAGGCAACGTCAACGGTGGTCGTCGCTCCTACTGTACCACCGGACCTTAGTCGCGACCGGTGCATTAGTATATCACGACCCGGCCATAAAATTAGTTTGCAAGAGGTCTAAACAGCGTCGCGGCGGGGCATGCGGGACGTATCTGAGAAAAAGTATAATGGGTATATTCGGTAGAAACGGAGCCAGACGACGTCAACCCCATATTACGCCGTAGTGTGTGACACTGTTTTGACTGCTATTTATCCGTATTTGTAATAAAACTGTCCTAAACGCCGTACTACACTACTGCTGCTGTATTCCTTCCACGATGCAGCAGCTGCTGGCTACTACTAGCTAACTGTTGCTGACTGCTGCTGCTACCTACTGTTGCTACTGCAGGGAATAATTTTCCCCGGTATCGCATCGACACTTGCGCGCATGTATTTTCAGCCATTTGCTACGCATATTTTTTTTATGAATCCAGTGTGGTGCGATAGCAGCCCTGCGATGTAAAACGGAAACATACATGTGTGTGCGAATTTACTTTTATTCTCGGCGCTGCTTTCGACGCCGTGCAATGAGATGCACCGTTAACACGCGCATTTTATTGACTTGTTAAAGCACCAAGGCGCAAGGACGGACGTTACACGAATCACTGCACTCCCCGCCTCTCACCCGATACATCTAATACAAATAGGCCGAGCGCCCAGGCCACGTATACACAGCCACGCCTGTGCTGGCGCCCTGCACCGCTCGCGGGCGTGGCTATATCTTCGCGACTTTTGATTAATATAAAGGTGCGAGGGATGTATTGTCGTGTCCGAGGAGTCGGATAGCTGACCCGTTTCATCGATATTCACACAAATCGCTGAACTGTTATATTCATATCAAGTGCGTCTTTGGATTATTATAACGTAAGGATACCAAATTTTGGACTTTACATAGCTCTTAGACAATGATTGATTTACTTGCAACATGGGCGTAGTCTCAGGGACTTTAGCTATTCACCGCTCCGACCCCGATATTATTATTGTATTTCACTCGACCATTGCGAGCTGTGTGTGTGTGTGCGTGTCAATAGCCTGCCAACTCGACCTGTTGTAATACAGCTGCCTGGATGCAGCGTACAGATCATCGAGCCTAGTGTGTCCTGAGGCTTAACTAAGCTGCTGCCTGGTCAAGGCCGATAACGTTAACACGCAAAGCATATGCACACTGCGTGTAAATGTTGGCACTGTGATTTGGTCACTATGAAAACGCTAATGACAAAATTTATCAACTTGCTATGCAAAATGTATTGTTGCTATCCGCACATTTGCTACTGCAAATTTTTGGCTGAAATTGTTTCCCTGTTACTGCTGCCTGCTACTGACTGTTGCTACTGCTGCTGTGACTACTGTTGATACTGCCTGCTGCTGCTGCTACTTTGAACCTCCCCACTACCCCCTCCCCGCCAGCCCCCTGCCCCGCCTTCCCATCCCCCGCGGCGCCGCTTCCCCTGCGGCCGCGCGGGAGGACCAGTTGGCGTGGAACACCTACCCGCATCTGCCTCCCCACGGACCTCCCGCTACCCCCTCCCTCGCCCCCCTTCCCTCCGCGGCCCACTCCCCGCGGCGCGCGCGCGGAGGACGTTGCGGTGACGTAACGTTATCGACGTGATGTGATCCTCCACGTCGCGCCGGCTTGTGTCGCAAGCAGAGTGAGGCTGGCGACGGCACGGCCCTGCACTATCAGCACCATCATCGCCGTCGCCGCCGTCAGCTTGCTGCTCCACATCGGACAGCATTGAACGACGGGTACCCATGATTCCCAGCATCAACCTGCAGACGTGACAGTACTGTGTGGCGTGACGAGGGTAGAGGAGAGGCAGAGAGGAGAGAGGGAGAGGCAGAGGAGAGAGAGGGGGGATCGAGAGCAGAGGAGAGGAGGGGAGAGAGAGAGAGAGAGAGAGAGAGAGGGGGAGAGGAGAGAGAGGGGCAGCGAGCAGAGAGAGAGAGAGAGAGAGACGGAGAGAAAGAGCAGAGAGAGAGAGAGAGAGAGAGAAGAGAGAGAGGGAGCCAGAGAGAGAGAGAGAGGATGAGAGAGAGAGAGAGAGAGAGAGAGAGAGAGAGAGGAGAGATGTAGCCGAAGCGCGGCTTCACAGCATACGCACATATTAGTTTGCGGCCACGAACGCAATCACCATAAGAAAATGATGGCTTCAGAGCATGTACATATTTAGTTTGCCGCCCACGAAACGCAAATCACCATAAAAGATCATTCCATGACACCTGCAAGGCTCTGGCAAACGGCTTGCTTCTTTACAAAGTGTCGTGCTTATTCTTGTTTACCAAATTCTCAATTGAATAGTAGTACCAAGGATATGCTATAGCTTACCTGTACATGTAAGTAGGCCAATAGCCAAGAATAAATCACTTCACATGTCAATTGCTATTGGCCTATTACATAAACAGGTAACGTATAGCATATCTATGGGACTTACTATTCAATTGAGGAATTATGCAGTAAACTGCCAGCAACAGCAACAGCCAACATCATCAGCAGCGAGCAGTAGTTAGCAGTAGTCAGGGCCAGCGATAGCAGTAGCAGGCAGCAGCCAGTAGCAGCGAGTAGCAGCAGCAGTAGCAGCAGCAGTAGCGTAGCAGTAGTAGTAGCATGCAGTAGCAGTAGCAGCAGCAGCATAGCGGAGTAACAGTGCGGAGTAGCAGCAGTAGTAGCAGTACAGTAGCAGAATTGATATAGACGCACCTTACGTTTATATAGCGTGCCTAAATATTAATTCAGTCAACCGTTAGCAGAGTCAATCAACAACCTTGTGCATTACATGTCGCCGCAGTCACACGCACCGCACGCACGCACGCACCACATACACACAACACAGAACACACACACACACACACCACACCACACACACACACACACACACACACACACACCACCGCACGCACGCGCACGCACGCACGAACGCACGCATATTACGCACATTACCACATACACACACACCCTCACTCTCTCTCTCTCTCGCTCTGCCCTCCCCCCCCTCCTCTCTCTCTCATTCTCTATCTCGTCGTAGATGTCTTA
>NW_014577173.1:224046-225394 GCF_000485595.1 Priapulus caudatus | reverse complement strand
CAGCAGCAGCAGCAGCACCAGCAGCAGCAGCAGTAGTAGTAGCAGCAGTAGTAGCAGCAGCAGCAGTAGTAGCAGCAGTAGTAGCAGCAGCAGCAGCAGCAGCAGCTTCAGGGGAAGGGTCATCATCATCCGCTTCAGGGGAAGGGTCATCATCATCCGCTTCAGGGGAAGGGTCAGCAGCAGCAGCTTTAGGGGAAGGGTCATCATCATCCGCTTTAGGGGAAGGGTCAATGATGCGAAGCATCTATCTATAACTCCTTGTATTTTACATTTTCATTCAAACACGCGTTTCAACTAGGTTTTTGCTTTTAATGAATATTGTGTCTAGTGCCGTCTGTTTCACCGTAAATCACCTGTCAACCGCTTGTTAATCCACCCCGTCTCTGAACGGTGTGAGCAATGTTTTCCTAGTGTGTTTTTTTACACACATAAAGCGCGCACACACGCACATTCGTTCGTTCGATAATTTCGTCAGAAAAACTTAACAAGGGGAAACGCGCGCAGCTGCACTATAGCTCTGCCCGATTGTGACATTTGCCTCTCGGGAAGCAGACGGGAAAAAACCGTCTGCGCCAGTCAATGGCGAATCGATACGTTTACGAGCGAAGTCATAACGTAAAAAGCCGCTGCGGAATGTATACGGAACGCAAAAAGCCGCCGCCGAATGTAAGCAGTTGCCTCGGAACGTACGCGGAACGTACGCGGAACGTACGATGCTTACGCGGAACGTACGCGGAACGTACGATGCTGACGCGGAACGTACGCGGACGTACGATGCTGACGCAGAACGTACGCGGAATGTACGATGCTGACGCGGAACGTACGCGGAACGTACGATGCTGACGCGGAACGGACGCGGAACGGACGCGGAACGTAGGATGCTGACGCGGAACGTACGCGGAATGTACGATGCTGACGCGGAACGTACGCGGAACGTACGATGCTGACGCGGAACGTAAAAAGCCGAAGCGGAACGTACGAGGCCGCCGCGGAACGTACGAAGTTGACGCGGAATGTAAAAAGCTGTCGCGGAACATATGAAGTTGACGCGGAACGTACGTGGAACGTACGAGGCCGCCGCGGAACATACGCAAAACGTACGCGGAACATACGAGGCCGACGCGGAACGTGCGCGGAACGAACGTACGAAGCTGACGCGGAACGTACGAAGCTGACGCGGAACGTACGCGGAATGTACACGGGACGTACATCCCTGCGCGGAACACACTAAGCGTAAAGGGTTTAGTGGACTGTATTGTAGTAAAAGGTAAGAAACCTCGCAGACGCGTGGTTGGGATTGCGATGTTTCTGGGGCCGTTTAATCACGTCTTTTTTCTCTCTCTCTCTC
>NW_014577173.1:188116-224029 GCF_000485595.1 Priapulus caudatus | reverse complement strand
GGAACGTACGAGGCCGCCGCGGAACATACGCATAACGTACGCGGAACGTACGAGGCCGCCGCCGAACATACGCGGAACGTACGAGGCCGACGCGGAACGTGCGCGGTACGTACGAAGCTGACGCGGAACGTACGCGGAACGTACAAAACTGCGCGGAACACACTAAGCGTAAAGGGTTTAGTGGACTGTATTGTAGGAAAAGGTAAGAAACCTCGCAGACGCGTGGTTGGGATCGCGATGTTTCTGCGGCCGTTTAATCACGTCTTTTCTCTCTCTCTCTTTCTCTCTCTCCCTCTCGCTTCCTCTCTCCCTCTTTCTCTCTCTCTCTCTCTCTCTCTCTCTCTCTCTCTCTCTTCCTGTCTCCCTCTTTCTCTCTCTCTCCCCCTCTCTCTCTCTCTCTCCCTCTCTCTTCCTGTCTCCCTCTTTCTCTCTCTCTCTCCCTCTCTCTCTCTCTTGCTCTCCCTCTCTCTTCCTGTCTCTCTCTTTCTCTCTCTCTCCCCCTCTTGCTCTCGCTCTCCCTCTCTTTTCCTGTCTCCCTCTCTCTCTCTCCCCCTCTCTCGCTCTCCCTCTCTCTTCCTGTCTCCTTCTTTCTCTCTCTCTCCCCCTCTCTCTCTCTCTCGCTCTCCCTCTCTCTCCCTCTCCCTCTCTCTCTCGCTCTCCCTCTCTCTTCCTGTCTTCCTCTCTCTCTCTCCCTCTCTCTCTCTCGCTCTCCCTCTCTCTTCCTGTCTCCTTCTTTCTCTCTCTCTCGCTCTCCCTCTCTCTCACGCTGCTACAGTGGTGAGCATTGAGAATCCCGTGTACGAGGAGCAGCAGCAGCAGCAGGACGGGCCGCCGTCGCTGCCGCACCAGCCGAGCGTTGAGTTCCAGCAGACGACCACTGAGCACCACGTCGAGGAGCTGGAGGCGGAGTTTGGCGGCGAGGAGGAAGACGCCAACCTGGAGGACATCGAGCACGTCGCGTGAGTGCTAATTATTCGCTTAATTAAGTATACGGGGAGCAGGGGGTGCGTACGCAGAATTGTACCGCTATTACCTAGGGATGTGTCTTTTTCTTTTTCTTCCGTTATAAGTCTTCCATCAATTGGCTGATGATTATGACTGTGACAGTGTGTCAACGACAGCTGAAATTTCTCGTCATTATCACGATAATTTTGAATTTTAATTGAATTGAATTTAAATGTCATGATTGGTAATTTGGTATTCAGTTAATTGATTGATTAGTTGGGATGAGGCTGTGAGTAATGAAGGTGGAGATCCAGTTCTTTCTTGAAATCGTCCTCCGGGTTGATGATAACCAGTTCAGATGGTAGCGTGTTCCACAGTAGGATCGTTCTGGGAAAGAAGGAGTACAAAAGATAGTGTGTACACGAGATAGCACTGATATTTTTGACATTCTTGGTCAGGTTATCATAGTAACATGTTTCTACTGCTATTCAGACATGCACGTGCCCGCGTCATGTACTATTCACAAGCACTAATGGAATTACTCTTACTTTTCTCTACAGCCAAGAGACCGAAGAGTAAGTGAACAGATAAGCAGATTTTAGCACATGTGTCTTGCTAGTCATTTCCCTGTTTAGTGAGATGCATGTGTCAGTGCATGATGTGTGGTGGTGGGGAGCTTATATATATATTATATTATATATATATTATATATATATATATATATATACATAATGTATACATAATATAATATATATATAATATATATATATACACTGGCACTGTGACTACATGCGGTGACATAGTTCTACTTCTTAAGTAATGCTGATAGTTCTACTTCTTAAGGAATGCTGATAGTTCTACTTCTTAAGGAATGCTGATAGTTCTATAGAACATCGTTAACGATTATGGAGAATGTCAGGAGTGAATAATAGCGATCGCTATTATTCACTCCTGACAATGTGTATATAGACAGTCTGTGTTACTATGGGTATCAGCAGGTGTTCTTATAAGTACCTGGAGACGCAGGTAGCTATAGCTGTGCTGTGAAGCATTTCTGTAACATGAGAGAGAGATGCATGTATCAACTTACCTGTAAATGGCCATTTAATGGGGTGATACTCCATTAGGAGTGTTCCCAACTTTAATGTCATTAATGGTCATAATAACATATATATATATGTATATATATATATATGGTCATGGTCATATATTAGTTTGTGGTTTAATGTCATTTAGGTTAGGGTTAGGGTTAGGGTTAGGGTTAAGATTATCAATCATTAATCATTAATCATTAAAATGATATCAAAGTTGGGAACACTCCTAATGGAGCGTTAGCCATTTAATGGCCGACGTCATCATATTACTAATAACCAAATGTGTAACGTAATAACATCAGGAGTCTATATTATGCACTCCTGATTACATTATATCACATCACATCACATCACATCACATCACATTACATTACATTACATTACGTTACATTATATTACGTTGTGTGTTGCGTAACTACATACACATCGCACTTGCGCGACCCCCCCACCCTCACCCACCTTTACTCCCACCCCACTCCCACACACACTTCACTCACGCTCACATGCCAACTAATTAGGTTGGAGATGCCGTAAACACCTGAGTCACGAGGTGACGGGAAGTGAGGACGGTCGCTTGCGCCGTCATGCTCGTGTTGGCATGCCTGCAGATTTTCTAATCGTCGGTGTGCCATAGTCGGCACTGCTAGTGCGTCGCCACGAGCGCTAATTGAATGGCGCTTCGTTTGTTTGATTAACTGTTTGGCTAGACGGGCGCGTGATTGGTTGGGAATCCGCATATGATTCCCGATGCTGGAAATCGCGCAATTCCCGATTAATTAGGTATAGACACGGTTGCATCTCATGCGCCGGTGTGTGCTTCAGCGTTAAAATTTCTCATTTTTTCCATTTGCTTAAGGTGTGGATTTTTTTATCCACAGTTTAGTGAAAAGAATCATGTCTCGTCGCTTGTTGAATAGTTGAATACAGTTTGGTAACGCATGGCCCACGCGGCGTTACCTCCCTGACACTGCCGGCCATCACGAAACTCGTTTTTTAAAAGCTGGGACTCTTTTTATTTTCTGTTTACAAGGCGCCGCTATTGTGTGCGTGACGCCTGTTTCGCCGTGTTGCGTCGTAGCTATATATACGTTCATAACGTGTTATAAACATCAAGGTTGGACGAAGGTCCTGCGCAATTAGACACATATAATCAGCATAATGTGTGTTAAATACTGCACGCATGTGCCAATCCTGGCACAGTACAGCAGTATTTTATGGCCTATTATTTTGCCAGTACTGCATGAGCCAGTTGTGCCCCGCGCGGTCGCGTGTATTCGTTCCTTGTACTTGAGCAAGCCATGAACAAGCGAGAGAATGTGGAATTCAGCAGATATTCCCTGACGTTTGTCGCGCACGTTTTCTGCATTGGTTCTAGCACATAGGTAGAGGTCTCGTACATGGCTATACTATAGGAGGATGTCTCGTTGCAGTGGCATTGGCTGACTCTGGCATAGCCATAACATCCCGCATTGAATTGCTGTCGAACAGCAAGCATTGCATGGAATTACGTTGAATCTAAATTTAGCTCACTGTTTTGACGTGATGCTGCAGCACTTTCAGCTCAGTGACGTATATGTGAAACACGAGGCATCGTCTGGCAATACTGAATGAGTTTTAGGTTAAGGTATAGCCAGTGAACTTTCATAAGCACTGCACGTACCTCTTGGCTTTAGTTCTTTCTTTCTTGCTTCCACGTTTCTCAAACATTTCTTAACTTCGGAAGTTCATTGTTGACACAATATGATACCTAAAGTTATCTTGGGGTAGATATAAACAACGTCAAGGAGGACGTAATTAAGTTACTGTTAGAAGAAGACTTGTGCCCTCCTAACAACATGGCGTTATTGTGCACTGCACTGAAATAATGATACAAGATATTGTTCCTGTTTGGTCACTAATTAGCATTTATTGATTGCCGAGGTACACATCGCAACATTGCATGATAAAAATCACGATTTTCAATAATATGCTCTCACGTGCAGTTATATCTGAGTTGATCGATTGTGGGGGTGACGATTTATGTTGAACGTTTTTTCACAATTAAATATAAGCGGGATAGTTGATGAATTATTCAGTATTAGCTTAGCAGATGATTGCATGTAATAGACTGTGATTAACTGAATGCGCAGGTGATTCAATATTTATTTGTGTTGAAATCGTACTGCTGGCATGCTAGCTGAAGTATTTATGCACGATGTAATCGTAGTCAAGCGTAGGCCATTATTTTGCTTGCATGGTTAGTAATATTTGCCTTTATGTTTTCTCTCTCTCTCTGTCACGTTTTCGTTTTGCCTTGCTGCATGAATTAGGGAAGTAAGGAAGAGACGGAATGTCAAAGGGAATGAGCAGGAAGACGGGCAGGAAATGACGGAGTTCAATCATGTTGCCTGCCAACATTCCGATTCCAGCAGTTACTCAGGAAGTCTCGAGGAGATGGACGCCATGATAAAGCCGGAAGCGCCACTAGCGCCCGTAGAGAATGGCTCTGTCGCCATGGACGTGGAGGACTCTCAGCCGCGCTCTCGTGCAAACACAAGAACATCTTACCGGAAGCGATTGTATGTAACGCTGTGTTACTGTCATTATGTAGCACTCCAATTTCCAAATACACCATACCCCTAAGATTTACACACAAGATTTCATGGAGTGGTTTCCAGTTAACTTCATCTGCCTCCGTTGAGGTAAAACCTCGGAATATTACTTTAGTGTTTCGCCTTTCCTATTTAAGTTTCATCCATCGTGGTTTTAGTACAAGTTTGATGGCAAGCAAGTATTCACACTTTCTAAATTGAATCAGGAGAGTGTAATATTGTTATCCGAGTATATAATTACATCACTTCTTATCTGATAGTAGAGATTATCCTCCTTATTAATCACCTTCCTTTTCACTGAATATAGGTGGAGTAAATCGCTTGCCTACTATGTGAACAACTGTGAATCCTATTGATGTTGCTTTCACGTTACAGACCTTCAATGAAAAGCATTATGACGCTGGATTTCGCCAGCATAGAGAAGGACGAAGAGGACCGCATCTTAACAAAGGGCATGCTGCTGAGCATTGCCTATGGAGCAGCTACCGGGGGCACGGCCACCCTTACCGGAACTCCGCCTAACCTCGTGCTGAGTGGCCTACTGGAAACGTAAGTGCCTGTGTCATGACTACGCTGGGTCTCAGTGTGAGGCCAGGGGCCCGTTGTCAGAAACAAAATTAGTCTTGACATTAGTCTTAGCATTAACTTTTTCTCTTAGACCGTCGTCAGAAACCCTGCGAATTTACCTGAATGGAAAGTCGTAGCAGATTTCCTCGTAACAATACGAAACAAAGCGCTGTCGACGGTCTACGAGAAAATGTTAGTGCAGAGTTAGTAAGTGTAGAAGATACTCGATGCATTTCACGTGCTGTTAGTTCAGCAATCTCCCTGGATCTCTGCAGGTACTATGGTTCTGATGCAGGCGTCAACTTTGCTACCTGGTTTGTCTACTCTGCACCTGGAGCCCTTGTCATGCTGCTAATTACGTGGCTATGGTTACAGTTCGTGTTCCTCGGATGGAGGTGAGATCAATTGTTGCTCTTTTGCCGCATTCATTCGTCAGCCCAATGACATGGGGCGCATTCGTTGTTCTGCGTATGACGTTAAATAACACGTGCTATAATATACCCTCTACTGTTCTGTTACTGTTAGTGTAAGTAACGGAAACTGCTTCTTCATGCTGTAATGCTTTTGTAATTTTGTGGGAAGTCGTCAGAAGTGCATGTTTGCTGTACACAGGACCTTGTTCGGCTGCTGCATCAAGGGCCGCAACACCTCAGACGCCACCGTGGAGCGAGTCATCCGCGATCAATACCGACGCTTGGGACCCATGTCGTAAGTAGTTTACGTTCACCTTAAAGCCTACCGCACACGAGGGGAACCAGCTCAGACAAAGGTTACTCGTGGCCAATTCCTCACACTGTTGAGGCGTTTCCTCTCGCGGTTCTCAGACCGCACACGAGAGAAGTCAGATCAGCACTTTTCCCACAACTCATCAATAATAACCCATCATAGATCACGTGACTGAGCAAAATAGCAGATTACACTGCGTCCTCGCATGCGCATTGGTATCGCGAGAGTGAGGAAATGGCTCAGTTCACCGCACACGGTGAGTTTTTCGCCACGCGTGACCAAAAATATCGAACACGTTGGACATTTGTTTCGACGGCTGAAATGACTAAAACCTCACACAAATTTGCCCGCTCACGAGAGGAAACCGCTCAACAGTGTGAGGAATTGGCCACGAGTAACTTATGTCTGAGCTGATTCCCCTCGTGTGCGGTAGGCTTAATGTGTTCTGGCGGCTCGTTTTGCAAATTGCTCCAACCGTACCTTATGTATAAATATACGTGACTGTACGCACTGTTGTACTTATGTTGAACAGGTTTGCTGAAGTCGAGGTGATGGTGTGTTTCTTCTTCGTGGTGTTCCTGTGGTTCACACGCGATCCCAAGTTCACTTCCGGCTGGTCGAAACTCTTTGACTACGGTACGGGGACAATGGTGTCTGACGCGACGGCTGCTCTTATTGTTGCCTTCCTGTTGTTCACGCTGCCTGTGGAACCTCCGAAGCTTCTGTGGTTCATGTGGAAGCCAACGAACCCAGGTAAGTGGGTATAGAAGAAGATGATGATGAATTGATGATGATGATGATGATGATGATGATGGTGGTGATGATGATGATGATGATGATGATGGTGGTCATGATGGTCATGATGATGAAGATGTTGATGATAATGATGATATTGGTGGTAATGGTGATGGTGGTGGTGATGATGCTAGTGAAGAATGACTAGCGACAACACGGCTAATGACAATAGTAGCCATGCTGATGGTGATGATGATATCTAGTGTGATGAAAAGAGCATTGATAACGTTAGTTGATGGTCATGATAATAGAAGTAGTCAAGAGTGTCGAACACACATAGTCACATTGCCGATGACAGTGTGTTGAGAGAGTGCTGGCCTTAAGCAGGCCTCTGTGGCTGCAGTAATGTTGCCAGGATTAAAGAGCTGTTCACGAATCATTCGTATCAACTAACCTAAGTATCTTGCCGCCGATGAAACCTTTACTTCTACTACATGGCACAGATTCTCAGGAAGCCCTGATCGATTGGAAAACAGTTCAGCACAAGATGCCCTGGGGTGTCGTGTTTCTGCTTGGTGGTGGATTTGCTCTCGCTAAAGGTGTAGAGGTAAGATGCCAGCAATATGGATTTACTGCAAATGGATACACGGTTATGCTGATTATGTGATTATGCCTCAAGTATACATGTTGTGGTATCACACACACACAGACTCTCTCTGTCCTGATTTCTATCGCTATCTCTTTCCCTTTCTCTTTCTCTCCCTCTCTATTTCTCTCTTTCTCTTTCTCTCTCTCTCTCTCTCTCACTTTCTCGCTCTTTCTCTCTCCCTCTCTCTAGCTCTTCTTCTCCCTCTCTCCCTCTTCCACACTTTCTCAGTCACCTTACTTTCTCCGGCCCTCTTTCTCTATGCATCTTGTTCCATACCCTAGCTGTCGCTTTCTGCTCTATCTCCCACTTTTACTCGTTCTCTTGCTCGGTCGTCAGGAGTCGGGCTTGTCGCAGTACATCAGCGTGGGACTGTCGTCGATGATCAGCTCCTTGCCGGTCGCCGTCGCCGTGCTCATCTGCTGCATCATGACAGGCTGTCTCACCGAGGTCGTCAGCAACACAGCGACAGCCAACATAGTGCTGTCACTGCTGCCCGACTTGGTGAGTGTTCTAATAAGTATATATATATACCCTTAACATCTATAGCGTTATCTTTCATCCCTCTACTTAGCACTCAGCAACTAGAGATAGAGTGTGGAAAATTAACTCGGTGAGTGCTCTAATAAGGCTGAGAGGGTCTATGTCCCCCAGGGTACTGCCGGAACGTACCCTGGGTATGGTCCGGTATACCGGAACGTACCCTGGTACTATCTAATATGCCAGACCGTACCTCGCCTACTCCACTAACGAGTCTATAGGGAGTCGCCTACGCCTACTCCCTAACCCTAACCCTAACCCTAACCATATCAAATAGTTACCAGGGTACGTTCCGGCAGTACCCAGGGGGACAAAGACCCTATGAGCTCTAATAAGTATATATATACCTTTAACATCTGCTTCTCTACTTAGCACTCAGCAACTAGAGATCGAGTGTGGAGAGTAAACTCGCAGTGCTACCAGTGGACTAACTTGCTGTAGTATTTACTGCGAAAGGAGCTGTGTGGCCTCTCGGAGATAGGCCGACGGAGATAGGCACTATATACCCTGTGCGCCACATAGGCATGGGAAGGGATATAACTTAACTAACTAACATCATATATGTCAATTTTGGTGCTTTTAACCACAAAATTCACAATTCTTTCGCATATCGGCTCCACTATAAGAACCCCCTGACAAATATATTCAGCGATCGAATTTCAGTGCTGATATTCAATCTGGGAATCAGAGTGGTGTTCTTCTGGATTTGCTAAGCAAATAATCACCCCGAGCAAATCTGTGTCGATCGTTTAAGCGAAAGTTGACATATTCGAAGTGCTGGCTGTATTAGTGTGTGAATCAATAATACCTGCAACTTAGTATCTAAAAGTTCGGGCTGAAACAGAACATGCAGACGACATGTCCATTCGCCCAGGCCCCCTCTATGTGTATAAGTATGGTGCTGCCATCTTTAGGGTACATCATGCATGTATTTGGAAAATAGCCACGTATATAGCACGCAGTACTAATTCGTATGCGGACAAAACTGTTTTCGACACACATGTACATAATGTAGTTAATTTGGCTGTCCTACACCTGCCATAATTTCAAATCAAACGTGTACAGATCTTTCCGATTGTGGGCGAATCAGTTTATTGAGTAGTACCCCAAAAGGCCAGTTGTGTTTGGGTCCATCTGTTTTACATCCCGTAACACATTTGTGCCAAATATGGTGCTTCGCCTTAATTGGTGCTACGCCTTGTATCACAATTTCAGCAAACCATGTGCTAAGAAGCACTACAAGTAAATTCGTATAAATATGACTTTGAAATATCAAGCCCTACATATTTATGAAAGATGAATCGCGAAGTTTGAAAGAAGTCAAATTAGTGGGAAAATTTTGACTTTTTCGTCATTGTTTTTTGTATATTTGCTATTAACATTTTCAAACTAGTAATTTATTTGAAGCCGTAATTCACTCATATTTTCATTTGATACATAAGGGAGTGTGTGCATGCAAGGTAAAATGTCATTTTACTTTTATTCCCCAGGCGGCTAGTCTAAAAATCAGCCCACTGCTGCTTATGTTTCCCTCGACAATAGTGGCATCATTTGCATTCTCGTTGCCAGTAGCAACACCTCCGAATGCAATCATATATGCGACAGGAGAGCTGAGCGTGTTGGATATGGTGAGGGTCTGGTTATAGGATAGAATCATAGAAGATTGTGATTCAGTGAACAATAATTAATTTGTTGTTTTTATCAAATTATGTATACTTATATTAGTTATCTTATAATTCGTTTTTAATTCATATTTACCTTATATAGTTATGATTTAATACAAGTTTTCAGTACGTCCAATAAGTTAAGTATACATTTTGTGTTAGTGCATGAGTTAACTTCAGCGCTCCATTATTTACAGAATTAGGTGCCGGCCATTTTATTGTTACAGAATGCATTCGGATGATATGAGTTGCATACGTATATCAAGTTCGTTCATATCTACGTGCATTTCTAGGTGAGGACGGGAGTATTGCTGGACGTGTGTGGAATCTTGCTTGCTACGTTTATGGCTAACACCTACGGTGTGAAGTTCTTTGGGTTTGGTGAGATACCAGCTTGGACTTATGGAGGAGCAGGAATTATTCCAGCGTTCAACGCCACCTCGTGACAGCCGTAGACAACGCGACCCTGCACTTGCCCTTCCCCACCTACCTGTCACCACAGGTGCTGGCTTGGCCTGTGAACGCTCAGATCGTGCGAAACAATCGCCATAGCAACTCACGGCGAGAGCTTGCACTGCTTTAGCGCTGGGCGTCCTTTGCGCGAAGATGGAACGTTGGGTTTTGTTGAGGCAAGGCGGACATCACTCGTAGCACTGACAAACAGGGGGCGCCAAGAAGAATAGTACGCACGTTTATCTTCTGGATTTTCCATGGAGTAGAACACTGCTCATGACAGTCATCTTCTGAGCAGAAAAGGACGTGGAAACACTAAAGGGGGTTTTACATGTTTTGGACTCGTAATTCTGATTGAATAACCGAGAAGGATTGAATCGGTTACTCATGTTACCGTGAACATATGTATACTCAGTATACATACATTTGTAGAGTATATAGTACATAGAGTGTACCTATGTTCACCACCTTACTAGAACTAGTCCAATAGGTGACACGGAAAAGTGTAATTTAGCTCATTTGTACCTAAAATATAATGCATGGAGAGGCGGTAGTGATTAACTATACAATGCAATTAAAATTACAATATTTTAAGAAACCTGTCGATGGGAGTTTTTCTTCATACAAAGAAAACTGCAAATTGGTAGCACCTTAAAGAATGCAAAATCAGGACTTCCTAGTAGAATGTGGTTGTTATGGCATACACGTATGACAGACATGTACCATGGCAGTGGTATTTGACATAACTAAGATTGAATTCATTGAGTTAAAATGTTTACACTTTGGCATGGAATCTTTTAATGTTATCATCTCGGTGTTTAAATGGCTTTTAGTTTTTCTGAGGGAATCAAATGGTGAGAGAGTTGCTTACTCGTTTGGTATTACGGCTGTAAAAGTAGGACAAGGGGCGTGATCATGCAGCGGGTTATATATGTTATTATTCAAGCATTACCCACAAGATGTACCTACTTTTGTATAAAATCTCTAAATGTAACTGTGATCACGGGAATGTGTGCAGCCGTCACATGATATAACGTTCATGTGTAACTTCAATGTGCAGCCAAGTGTTTCTTGTGGGGTTTTTCTAGCGCAGTATAGTCTTAAATATTTCATATACCCGGTTCTGATATGATATGTGTTGTCGTATAGAACTGTAGTTCTGCCTAAACTTGAGTTTTAAATTGTGCTATACCTCAAAGGATCCGAGTTCTGTATCATTTCAGGATCATGGCGAAAACGAGGCAGTTATGTATTTAATATTGCACTGTAACACGTTGAACTTGCTTCCATGTTTCTGTGACGGTATACTTGAAGTTGTTCGACACAATATTCTACTGAATTAGGGTACACTAATTGCAGGTAGGGTGTATATATATAGTTTTTTATTACAAGAGTCCTGTAAAAAAAAATAATGTTAATTTATAAAAGTGCACGAATCCTTAATATAATTTAATATTTCTAATTCCAGTGCCGATATTCACTAGTTAAACTGAAGAATGCACGGGTTCCAGAACCAATTATAGATAAGTTATAGTTGAGTTTATAACAGTGATGTATAGTAGCGGTGTTATTATGGTGGAAGAATAGAACTAAGAATAAGGAATTAATTATTTGTGAATTCTACGAATAAAGACAGCGAATGAGAACTTTGAAAGTCTTATTTACTTCCGTTTCAGCATCTGGTGGTAATTACATGCGTTTGGGTTAATTATTAATACGCGCGTGTATTGAACATGTAATTAATATAACCCCGTGTATACACGTGAGTGCAGGTACAAGCTACACAAGATA
The DNA here is from genome assembly GCF_000485595.1 of Priapulus caudatus. Taxonomy (NCBI): domain Eukaryota; kingdom Metazoa; phylum Priapulida; class Priapulimorpha; order Priapulimorphida; family Priapulidae; genus Priapulus; species Priapulus caudatus. The sequence goes on along the minus strand of NW_014577173.1, from coordinate 212,277 downwards.
TTCTATAGACAACGCTTATGATTGGAAACAGTGTGACTGTCATGATTAGGGTATAATCTTCTTAAATGCGCATCACTATAACAACGTATAGATTCCATGGCAGTGCGGTTACACAAGATATAATCCTGTCGGTGACAGCACACATCAAGTGTTCCACGCAGTTCAAGAGTTCAAGAGTTCCACGCAGCAACCCGATGCTCTCAACACTGGTTCATTCAACCATACTTGCAGGGGGTATATAAAGACGCGCGATTAGTCCATTTTAATTATCGAGAAATTTGGAAATGCCTGGTTAATTTTTTTATCATTAGTGATTGCAACGGGGACTCGAAAAAGCTGAAATTACGATCTTCAATGAACCGGGAGCAGAGAAATGGCATATTTTTACCGGGAAAACTGGGAGCATGCGCCCCGTTCTCACCTCTTAGAACTGAGGACTTGTATCAGGGCCTCCGAAGTTCCGTCAGCCAGCAAGTGCTGTCGCTCTATAGTTTCGTTAGTTAAGAGACGGTTAAAGGCGTCCAGAGGACCTGTGACAGAGCAGTGCCGCCACATTAAAGTAACGAGGGCGCGATTCGCGATGCAAGAATTCGTTCACGAGGGCGCACACGAGGGCACACGAGAGTTATTTTACTCAAGTAAAATGACGCATGAGTCATTTTACTCACGTGTGCGGCGGATTTTCGTTGAGTAATTTGACGCATGCGTCATTTTACTCACGTGTGCGGCGGATTTTCGTTGAGTAATTTGACTCGTGCGTCATTTTACTTGAGTAAAATAACTCACGTGTGCGCCGGGCTTAGGCATGCCACACTCCCCCCCCCACTCAGTGTTATTTAAGGTACGCATATGCTCGTTCCCTCCCTTTGAAAGCACCCCCCTATCGCAGGACTGCCACAATTTCTGAACCCCCATTTCGCGGGCTTTTTGCGGGTTTTTCCTGCCTTGGAGACCCCCCTAAATCCGAAATAATCCTGAATGAGCTTTCAAAACTAGCAGGACTTTCAGGAATTTGATCCCGGGATTTGATAAAGTTTTCTATGCTATTCAAGATGAAAGAGAGAGAGGAAAAACACCCCCTTTTTAAAGAAATCTCCGAGTGAAAAGTCAAATACACCCCCTTTTTTTACAATTCTTGGGCCGGATTTTGTCGCGCGAAAAATACCCCTTTACCGGAGATTTTGGGAACGCGCATGCGGTCCCTCCGACCTCGGAGGGGGGGGGGCGGGCCACACTCCTGATTAAATGCGTAGCGTCGGGCCTGCCTCATTTCCTTTAGACGACATGTCACCGATGTGTCCGCGCCCTTTCTATGTAGACCCTACATGCCTCCGAAGCGAGCAATACTATAGTCAACTATACATTCCTACATTTGGTGACCTACCTCTACATCGGCCCGATTACTATATATATATAATATGTAGCTAACCCATTTTCCCTCAGGGGGGAAAGCCACGTGCGTATTATGTTCTGGAAAGGTACCGCTATTGACCATGCAATGTATCTACATTTCTATGGGGGGAGCGCAACTGCACCCTTCTCCCACTCCCTGCTAGCTACGGCCCTTCTATACATGCACACGCCAGTGGCGTAGCTAAAGATTTATTTCAGCGGGGGGGGGGGGGCACTGGGCAGGCCTTACATTTTCGTTGGGGCAGAATATATAACTTTTCTTACGTATTATACTGGTGTCTAACGGCATTGTTTTTATTCAATTTTTTTTTAATCAAGCATTGAATTTTCAAGTGGGGAGGGCACCTGGGGAGGCACAGAAATTTGTGGGGGCACGTGCCCCCAGGCTCCCTCGTAGCTACGCCCCGGCTGACAGCACGCACCATACACAACGTCCGAACACGTGCAGATCGCCCGTGCGCGCCGTACGCACGCACGCACGCACAGCACACATAACACACGCACAACCACTGTGGTGGTCCGTGGGCCACAACAATCACACACACAAACACAGACACACTAGCACAGCGACAACGCGGCGTCGCACACACACACACACACACACACAACACACACACACACACACACACACACACACATATATATATTATTATTATAAGTATACCGCTGGCACAGCTAGGGAAGCACAGCAAACTCTGGTACATAATTTTGAGAAAATGAGCCATTTACATTTAATCCGCATGTTTTTAGTATTCGTGTCTAAATGGGTACGGCTGGGTTCATTCCCAGTTTAATTCTTAGGCGTAAAAAGGTTCCATTTCCAAGTTCCCGGGTAAAATTGCAATTTTAGCTTTCCCGCGTCCCGGTTTAGCTTCTATTACTGAACACGAAAAATTATCTGGTATTTCCCTGGTACTTCTCTATATACGGTACTCGGTCAAGGCGCGTTCTATATGCAATTTCTTGGACTCGGGAACTATAGACGGATACGACGTACCTTATCCACCGTCAGAGCGCAATCGGTTGCAGAGCGGCTGCGGCGCTACTACTGCAGACTAACGGATTGCATTACACTATTTGGGCGTTCTGTCCAGTCTGTGGCACCTAACCCTAACCCTAACCCTAACCCTGACCCTAATTAAATTTAAAATATATGTTAAAATTAGAAGTGCCTAGTAAACATATCCTATACCACCCCTTTCAGCCGGCTGCTGGGTGCTCCAGCTCGCGTCACACTCTTCGCAAAGCATGCTGGGATGACACGAATCTGCGTAGCAGGCAGCCATGTTGTGTTATGTGTTTGTGTTTGCATCATTATTTGTATGCTCATAAACTCATAACTAGACATCTTCATAACAGTACGAGTTCCGGAGGTCAATGACCAAGTAATGATAATCATTTAGTAGTTTAGCAAACGACTGGCTTTGCGTTAGAGGCTTTATTCAAGTATTGCATGCAGTGCGCAGTACTGCACGAAGGGTCGCTGTCGTATCAGCCTCAGGTACTACATTATAATATACTTATATAGTACAACTGTACATAGTAGTAACATATATATGTACCCGAGGTAGTTTTAGGTTGTTTAGTATTATGCTTATATTTTTATATAAGTTATGTTTAGGGTTAGGGTCAGGGTACACTAGCTTCTGTAGTACAAGTCTAGTACACTTTCAACTTTGTGACATTGTGTATACATATTATTATTAAATTATTAAATTATATATGTACCTCGGGTACATATATGATATGTAGTAACTGATACGACAACGACCCCTTCATCTGCAGTACTGCCAGGCAGTAGTACTAGTAGGCTGAGTAGCATATCTCTATATAAAATTTGTTTAGGTATAAAACAATTCGCACGAGTTACGCCAAAGATATTGAATAGATATCTCTATTCTATACATTTGGCTACATTCATTGTCTTCGTTACAGTCAGTGCATTGAAATGATGTGATTCTCCGTTTTTTACAATATGTTAATTCAAATTTCTACTATTGTAGGACCACAAGAATTACGATAACAGCTGCTTTGCATCTGCTTGAATCCATTGCTGATGGGAAGGCACAGATTTATGAAACAAACTCGTAGCAGGCCTCGCCACAGTAAAAGTGCTCAACAACTAAACGTGTTTGAACTTCAGATTGAACAGGCTAGAATCCGTGAATCTGTGCTCCAAACTTTCAAGAACCATTTAAAATCACCAGGTGGTGGTCCTGCTATCATCGTATCAGAGTCCAACTCCCTTTCGCTGGAGTCTAACAGAAACACACAAGCAACCCAAATCACTATAGGTGAACATAGTGGTGCTACTTGTATTGATGGTACAGATCTGCAATATGCAAGAAAACGCCCCCAGAAAAAGGAGCAGGCTGCAGTGACCACTAGAAAAAGGAAGATGAAGCATAGATGCAAGGAGCACAGACACAGAAAAACAGCTTCATCAAACCCATGTCATGCCACTACCAGCATAAATAAGTTGCTGCGCCCAGAAGAAACGGCTGATAGATCTGTTTCCGTGTTTGGCCAGAGCAGGCTCACACGTCGACTGGGAATATTTAACAATGGCAAAAAGTCTGAAAAGATTATCAGGCTTTCCACAAATATGGAAAATGAGATGAAAAATGACTTAAAGCATATACTTGATAGTGAAAACGCAGCATTTGACAATGACATACCGGTACCTAAAAATTATAGCAATGTGACTAGCAGTGACTCTAACGATGAGATTAACAATACAGTATCGAGTTTTACTGATGATCTCCCAGTGGAGCTTCCGTTCCAGGATATTGCAACTGACTTGTGCACTTTCTTAAAACCGATGGACATATTCCATGGGCGGAACTTGTTTGCTGAACTCAGAGAAGAACTTAACTCAATTATGAAGCAAAACCTAATGCCCGAGACACCCCGTTGCCCCCCACCCGTTGGGTTTGGTGGAAAGAGCTCAGCAAGCGTCAAGAGAGCCCTATTTTGTGGTGAAAATACTCCCAGCCATGCCGCCACCAGTGGCAGACAAACTCAACAACTGCATAAGAACTCTACCAGTAGCGGATTGTCAAATGCCACGTTTGGAAGTCACGGCATCACATGCAACTTGCGTGTCCACAAAACGGCAGCAAAAAGCCCGCAAGTGCAACATGCTGTGGATCTGCATTATGAACAGGTGTTCACTGCAGCCGGGAAAAGCCGAGATTTACCCCGACCTGTGTCTCATCCGAAGGTAAATTCCCAGGTATGTAGGAGTAGTTTTCAGAGCTTAGAACCTTCGACTTCTACAGCAGTCAGTGAAACAATGGCACGTCAGCACAAACATCCAGGAATCTATCCAGGAATAATCAACACTGATCGCTCATCATGTAAAGCAGTTTATGGGCACAGCATATACGGTGATAATCCAGGTTTTCTTGAAGGTCAAATGATGCAGAAATGTAAGACTTTGACTAAATCTACACGTGAGCAGATCTTAGACAGCAGACATGTATATGTCAAGCAGCCACAGGAATGCATCGCACAATTGCCACGGGGTGTGCCACCTAGCTCTACTTACTACAACGACCCTGGAATGAATTGTTCTAACAAACTTCCTCCTCCTGGTAACCATCTTCAGAACGTAGAAGCGTTCCCAGGCTGGCCCCTACATCCATCTGAGGTCTACCCACCAGTTTATACATCCACTGGAAAAGAGCACTCTGGGATGAATCCCTGCAGAGATGGAAAAGCACCAAACTACCATAGCCATGGAAAGATGGTATTTCTATCACGCGACAATATCGGCGACAACTTCCCCCCAACAGATTCCTATCCTGAATTTAAGTACATGCCCATCCCTAACAGCCCGAGAGGGGGAAACCCTGCAGTCTATCCCACCCTTAACGATGGCTATCATCGCAAGCATGCAGGTGAGCATCCTTCCACCTACAACACCCACAGAGATATTCTCGACAGCATTGCTCTCCCCACACGGTTTAATCCCGTGTTTGATTGTCATCGGCACTGCGACGGCTCTAGAAGGTATGGCAAATGTTCCTGCAGCATGGATCAGACCAAGATGGTGACTGCATCACCTGATTCAAATGGGTCGCCTGCTTGGAAGTTAGTGAACATTAGAAGTCCTAGCATTAGTAAGCCGCCCCGACACACTCCTTCTCCTCCTCAGCTGTGTGCCAGAAGAATGTACTGAACCTATGTGTGCCTTTCAAGCAGCATGTATATTGTAGTATGTATGTATATATGTAAGGACATAGTATATACTTGTTATTGGAATCGTCGCCTCAATGGATCTCAACCACGTAGTTGGACTGTAAAAGTTATGATTGCATATTTGTTTTGTTTTTATTTATCTTTATTATCTAAACAAGACTTGCGTTATATATTACAGCAAGTTATTTGCATATGAATGAATTTAGGTTGTCAGGCCCTTTATAAATAGGAATGTTTGTAAAGTGCAGAATTAATGACTAGTTATTGATGTTTCACAAAGCAACTAGAGGACAAGATTATTTTTTTTGACAATGTTTCAATGCAAAACCAGTTAAATTATATAATGGATCCTGCCAACAATGTTTAAAATGCATTTTACATGTTCTTTGTCTCAATGGTTGGGTTCTGTGATTGGCAGTATAGTGGGCTTTACTGACTTTTGTAATTACTCTACTGCCTATTTGTCTGTACATGTTTGTGTTCGTTGAAAGGCTGTCATAAAGAAGTGAGCTATTATTAGGCCGAACCAGTTGACGCATCCTGAGCTGTTAAAATTTTACGTACTAATTGCTTTTGAATTCACTGAGCAGTGAAACTATTAAATTACTTAACGTTTATTTTGTAAAATGTATCTGAATATATAAAGGTAGAATCAGTTACCAACAGTTGTCAGGCCTAACAAAATGGCAATTACTTATGCAGTCCTTGGCGAATGTGTGAGCAGTGTAGCTGGTGGAGACATGGAAGATATATATGAAGAATTTTTAAAAACAAACATAATAAATTTTGTCACCACAATTTAATGTACTATACTGTCCTCGTGTACAAATACTAGACAAATATGTGTAAGCAGATTCAAATCCAACAAGTAATAATAATAAATGATAAATTAATCATTAATGATAATAAATTACATAATTTTTCCTTAACTAAAGATAAATATGAAAATTCCCCATGTCAATGTATAATAGATATTAGAAAAATGGCACAAAACTACACTATTACAACAAAATTCAGACTGTTAAAAAAGCGCAAGAGCAACTGAAAACTTAGTACCGCCACCAGACCTATTTCATGATGTCTGTTGCCTTGGCAACTCGGCGGCATACAACACCCTACACCAGGTGGCGCCAATGTTGTGATCATACAGCCGAGGGGATACTAAGCAATACCCGTTTGATGCTGGTGTATGAAACGAATATGTTAGTTATCGCTGTCAGGGTAACTTGGGTGAGATGTGTCTGCACTAGGTGGTAGTATAATACTCCTCAACCGCAAAGTTTGGCTAGCCCCGGAAAGCACTACATCTGCTAAGAGCTGAAGGTTGCGACTTGTGAACGTTTAGTTGGAGAAAAGTGCATGCTTTCTCTCCTGGCACAAAATAGTCATGAATCTACGGAAAATGGTTCCGGTTGATTTGTTAAATGCGCAAGGCACCTTCATCGGAAGATGTGTGTGTAGCGGGTGAAGCAATCTGTGTGTGAAGTCGAATGATAAATTGGCCCGGCTTAGATCCGAACACGTCGAGTTAAGCTGCCTTCTGAAGAGCCACGATGGTTCGGTAGCATAGAGATGCACCTGGTGGTTTGCCAGCACACTTCCTGAGCAGGAGGTGAGTTGAGATTGGAATACCCTGCACGGCGGCCCTTCTGCTGCACGCTGTAAGCAAGCTGTTGAGACTGGTGGCCGTGCAGGGTACATGTGGCACGATGGAGCAAGCCACAGTACGTCTTCGCTCAATCGAAGAGAGATGCGCCTTAGTGCTTGGCTGCCCAGTCTGGCTTGGCCTTCTGCAGGGGCAAAAACAGAACACAATATGACATATACGTTTTTTATTACAGTTACACAATGTGTTTGTCACATAAGGTGTATACGTACCCCCATGCTTGTCATGTGCCAGTCATATATAATATTAAATTAAAGTTTATTATATACTGCCTGTGTCCCACAACTGGTATCTTGCAGTTTCAATTACGTCAGAAAAGCAGGTTCTACCTACTGGTAGTTATATGGTGTAGCATAGGTGTACTTACGTCTGGGTCTTCTTCAGCCTCCAGTGCATATTTGTCCTTGCCAGTAGACTTGAGGCCCTCGCGGAAGTTGGATGCTCCCTTCTTCTGCAGCTGCTTCATCTTGGCGAACCTACAGTTTGTAATACTTCAATGAGTGACTGATACCACATAACGATTATGTAGGACTACGATCTCAGAAAGAAACATTTCACAATGCTGCCTAACCTAAAACAGGAATTCTTGAGATAGATTTAGATCAGTTACAACTAGGGATTACGTATGGTAAAAACATGCATACTTAAAATGTTAACAGAATGGTAAATCGTCACAAACTTGTATCTATTTTTCTATTTTTCACACATGAGTATGTAAGATGTAGTAGTGTTACTTACTTGTTGTCGTACTTGGAAATCTTCTTGAGAGGGGGCTTGATGCTAAGGGGAAAATATTGTTTATCATCAGACTATGTTAAAATACACCTCTATGAAGCCTTTTCAAAGTATGTAATAATAAGTGAACTTAAAACATATACCATCTTTAGCTAACTCGAATGCAAATTTAGTTAATTCAGCAACTGTGATTACATATTTCAGTCAATGTTGCACTACATAAATTATAGTCATTAAAATAAAATGTATAAAAAAACACCACATTTAAACTATACTTCCACAAGTTAAAGTTCCACGTTTAATATTTATCATATAATGCTGTACTCCTCTATGAGATTTCAGTTCCACCTTAAATTTTATTAAATTTAAATTTAATATTAAATTTTACCTAATATTATTAGTGTATTATAGAGCATGCTACGGTTGTCAGTACTTACAACTTGCCCCTAAGGTCGTTGACAGCATACTGCATGTCCATGATGTGTGCGTCGTTGTCATGGATGTTGTTCATCAGGTCAAACCTGTCACCCTCCACCTTCGCGATCTGAGCCAACAGCTTATTGCATAGAGCCTCCAGCTGGCCTGCAACAGTAGACACGGACATCGTTAGCAGTGAAAAAATACACGGGGGCTCGGGGTGATTTAGCCCCCGAAATGCCAAAAAGAGCCCCCGTAAATTTGCATAGAGTTCAATGCAAACCAAATTTTAGAGTGCTATTTTCATCCACGCGAGCTTGAAAAGTATAGCCTCCGAAAAATAAATAATCTTTTTTTCCCTGATCGTTAGCATGGATCGGCAGTAGGGTTAGGATTCGGTTGTGCGTTATAGTTGCATGCATTATATACTTATTGCATAGAGCCAGCGAAAAAAGCTGCTTATCTTATTGGGATCTGATTCACTGGTCGTGTCATTTGACGTTGCTAGTACAGTAGATCGGTTTCAACACAACGGTGGAGTCACGACCAGAGAGCAGTGCTGCGGTACGCTGGACGTGTGTGTCCTACTAACCTGCGTTCAGGGCTTCCATGTTAGGAAGGGGCTGCACTCTCTCGGCCAGAGCTCTCTTCTTCTGTTCTTCTTTCCTCTGGATTTCTGCCAACATGTCCTCACGGATCTTCTTCATCAAGAAAGCCTTCAGCTTCTTCTTGCGGGCGCCAGTCAGGAAACCATTCTTCTTCTTCTGGCTGCTCTCCTCCAACCTCTTCCTCACCTCAGCCTTCTTGCGTTCCCTCTCCTCGATCCTCCTGCGGGCCTCCTGTAGCAAGAAATCAACATGAATGCTGTTCACTTGTTGGTCGTTGTGCATCGTAGCGCAACATTACAACGTTGTTACTAGTAATTATTACGAGTTGCATGTAACTTGCTGGTATAACTAATATATGGTCATAAATTCCATATACATATGAATTGATGGTGTGAAATATTTTACGTATTTAAGATGAGTGATAATTAAGGCCAGTTACTAGTAAAACTACTAGTGGGTCTAGTGTAACATTGAGATTGACGCTAAATAGCCTGGACAGTAGAAAATGGATAAATGACTAACAATGAAATAGACGATGGATGTATTTGTGAATGGAAAACGAAGATTTATTCTACGCATAAGGAAATACAATCATAGAGGGAAGAAAGGCTAGATACTCACATCTTCCTTGGCATGTTCTCTATCAAGAACAGCCTGCTTCTTTCGTTCTTCTTCCTCCTTCTTTCTCTTAGCCTCCTCAGCCTTGCGAGCGGCTTCAGCTTGTCTCTTGGCCTCTTCAGGGTTTACCTTCTCTTCCTCTTCTTCTTCTTCCTCTTCTTCCTATTGTAGCGACGGGGCATAGTTGAAAACACAGCAGTACCATGCGTAATTTTGATGCAGGATTTCCTATGTCTTTTTATTATAATACAATTTTCCAATTCTTTACAGGTAACATTAGAAAAAGATGTAATTTAATAAATATCAGGCTTTTCAAAATTGTTTGTATATTACTGAACAAGATCATTGTTTCACAACAATATGATTAATCTGATATATCTTATATCACTCATGATTTGAGAGATAACAACCATTAATTACACGACAATCAATACATGAATATTTTCCAAGTTTACGGTTTCAAATTCAGTAATTTTACAAGTACATGTGTAACGGATTCTACTGTCGTGAAGAAACGTAAGTAGTTGTGTGCTACCGCAAACGGTCGCTAAGCAGATGATAAATGCGTGACTAAAAGGTTTGCAGAAGAAGAAAGCCACGTACCTCCTCGGATTCCTCTTCAGAGCTATAAAGCGTTCATAAAGAATAAAACGAAAGAAAGAAAGAAATCACAATTAGCCATTACTCTTAGCTGCACAGCATACTAATGTCTACTTGAAGATACTTGAGAATCTACTTCACTAAAGTGATGAAGCAAGCATGCTCCGATTTCAGGCTAAGGTCTGGTGGAATCCTTGCAACTGTCACGATAAAAGTGGTCTTGGATCAAGCAAGACAAAACTGAATTCCTTCCAGACCTTAGCTTGAAACCGATGGCAGATGTGCGAAAACGTGGGGGTAAATGAAGACCACACCGAAAGAAATAAGAGGTTAAAATGCCATGCATGAAGTTTGGTGTCTTTGACCAAGCCAAGGAATCCTGAAAGAGAAAAGGTCATGCAGAGAAAGCGCTAGAAAGACAGAAGGACATGGATGATGGTTTTGCCATCAGGTGTACCTCAGTTTCTTCTTCGGATTCCTCCCCAGATCTGTTATAAAATGCAGGAAGAAAGCACATGGCCAACTGTGAGATGCATATATACGGTACACCATACACGTAATGGCTTGATGCACACAGAGACAAGTGTACACCTTTATCTTGCCACATTAAACAGTATTATGCACATCAAACACATCCCCCTTAGGCCAAAACAAAATATGGGTGTGGTTACGGTTTCCTGACCGACCCTATTTATTCCCAGCTACCCTAAACATTTTATTGTCAATTTTCTTTAGTCAAAAAATAAAATTAAAATTAAAAAAATGAATTGGACAGTTCCTGCTTCAAAAGGCACAACGCACATCCTTCGGACATGGTTCGTAAATAAAATATTTCAAGAAAATAAAATGTTTTCCCTACCTACCTACCCTATTTTTCCCCGGCATGTAACGGTAACCACACATATATGAGCCTTGATGATTGATGATGATGATGAGCCAATGGTTTACAGAAATTACTGAGTGCTGCAGCGACTGCAATTTCCACTTTGTACATGGTTGAATATTTACCAGTAACTTATACTATTAAACCACGGATTATCGATGCAGCACTAAGTGGTAATCAACAATGCCACATGCACCTGGGATAGAGCAACATGGAACTGAATGTGACAAATTAGCTGGAGCTTACACTGACAGACAGATGGCTGTGTTACTCACAACGACACGACGTATCAACACAACCGCTGATTAAACATCGACTGCACAGCATGCCTGCACAATAACTGATCGATTCCCTCGCATACGTTAACTAGTGATTCAATAATAACGATCAAAATTTTAAACCACTCGTTTAAATCTTAAGTAAATATTAAATCATCGTTTACAAATAATTCTACATATATTTGAGACGCCTGCGCGGGCCACCAAAAAGATTGGTGTTTTAAGTAATAATAAGACTGTTCCCAGTTTACAAAACTCAGCCGCAGTGGCAGAAAAGACCGATGTTGTTAACTGGTAGCTGCTGCTATTGTGCCTCGGCCAACTGCTGTATCACTGAATACTCACCGCTCTTCGTCGTCAGACATGGCTGGTTATTTTCTGCAACGAGAAATAGAAAAAAAAGTCAGCGCATGTGTGTCAACAGTAGTACACCATGCAGTAGCGCTGCGCCAGTTTGAGCTCACTCGCTATCACCGCTACTGTATTATCAGGAATGCACGAATAAAGAAATAAATCTCTATTCGCGCACTCCGGGTATAATTACCTTACACTATGGTGCCAACCAGTCGCTTACCCTTATCAGGGCTTCCTGATTTACTCGGGAATATTCTGAAGCTGCAACTTGCAAGCTAAGCAAAGCAGCGCACACCCACAGCTATGACGCTTATGTGTAGGATTCAGCCCTCATCGGCTAAGCTTAGAGGGGCATTGGTGTAGTGTGGTGGGCGGCAGCACTGGTTTAGCTTGGCTATGTAACTGCCACGTCGCGATGAGAAAACATTGGCGCACAAGCTCTGTGAAAACTGCTGTACGTTCCTCATTCCTGCATGTTTTCGGTCCTATATTTAGCCTTCCATTCCTGCGGACGGTAAAGGGGGTGGAGGGCGAGGGAGCCTGCTGCTTCCCAACCAGATGGCTTCTACAATAATAGCCATGCACCAAACCTTAGTGCATGAGCGATGATACTTCGCTGGCGCAGTGACAGCAAGCATGCTAGAACGCGGGGATGCTGAGAATTAAGGTACTACGTGTATCTTAGCGTTGACAATATCCTAACACGTTTCAGTAGAGGTAGTCTATCGAGAATAAACTCACAAGCTTCAAAGGGTTAAGCAGATGTTCCGTTAGCATAAATAAGAGCAGGATATGCCTGTACATTCTCTACAGAAGCCTGCGTAAGAAACACATTCATCATCGCGTTCCTTCACGAGTGTTAGTTCCGGTCATATTTCTAGTGTTATCCCGTCTTACCATATATCACACCAAGAGTAGATAATAACACATCATAATGTGTTATTATCTACTCTTGATCACACTCAGAAGCGCCATGTTATAACTTATACTATACGTAGCAATTCTCTCGTGTATTATAAACATAATTATTTTATAAATATAGAACTAGACATGTGAGTAGCAGAAACTGGCAGTCTTCCTGTCACAATCTTACTTCTGTTACTTCTGCCTGCAACATAGAATGCTGAAGGAAGCAGGTGCAGACGAGTTTTTTGGCACTGCACGATGGCTGATGGTATGCGTATGGAATTGCGCAACTTTTTAGTGGATCACTGATCTTTCTGATTTAGCACGTGATCACCTATCTGCTACTGCTGTTGCTGTTGCAGAGGCCGCCTATGCTTTCTTTGCCAACGTGAGGAGAAAAGTGTTCACTTAATTGTATTACGTCCCCTCCCTCCCCATCGTACCCTATGCTATACCACCAATTTAGAGCAACTCAATTAGAGGTATTTCTTCGATCAGGCATCGGTGGTGATGTATGGATGCTTATTCAGCAACTCGGCCGCGCCTGTACACACTGCGCAGCGAGGCTAGGCGACTATACATAGACCCCGTACCAGATCCATTACCTACATGAGTAACAAGTCGGCCCGATCCCCAAAAATAGCTGCTAGCAGCTTGGCACACTGCTTCTTCGCAGCTACATCTCCCAGCGAGCTACAAATGCGACGGCCCCCGCGTGCATATTTGCGCAAGATGTGGTGCGAGCGGAGGAAACTGAAGACTGATTATTGTGTGATCGGGTCTTATGGATCAGACGGTTCTTTATATAAGTTAATACTGAGTTTACGCTCTAATGAGTTTATGAGTACTGCCCCAATCTATATTTGCACATAACCACGCTTTATCGTGTTTTTTCGCGACGACTAACTCCCCTTTCCCTCACTGTATGTATAGCTAGCTATCATGTTGTACACCAACGACATTGTAGTGGACGTTTTTAGTGTAGGCTTCCCATTACTGTTTGCACGGAAGTACTGAGGCTTTACTCTGGCTCTTGGGCGAGCAGATCACCACTGTTTTATATCTATTAGCATGTTTATATCTCGAGATTTTAACTATGCCACAGTTCCCCCAAAAACTGTTCTAGTAGTTAGACAAATTCAAAATACAGCGTTATTGCAGTTATAAAGCAGCTCACACACGGCAGCTGTAATGCAAGCACGTATAAGACCGATATAAGTTCATACTATTACACCATATAACGGGTTTTATGACTGAAGCTATTCGGCACAGAAATGCAGTTTCTTTTCAAAACTCATGTCGATCCTGAGTGTATATATACCAGGAGCGTATAATGACAAATATATTTTTCATTATACGCTCCTGATTACACGCAGCTAAGCTGTTGTCACCCGATCATCCAATCAGGAGTAATTCAACGCAGCTTGCATAAGGTAGAAGTCTGCATACCATCCCGATGAGATCATGGTGCTTCCAGTAAACGCTAGGCAAATGCATCATGCCATGAAGAACCCATTAGAATAGCCGCTTCGATTACCGGAAGTATGTTCCCAAGAAATGAACGCTCACACAATGCTGAATTGGAGGATATAGAGGTTTGAGGACTGAAAATTTGTGTGAGCACTGGATGCCGTGCAAAACTCTGTGTCTGTTTAAATTCCGATAGGCGAAATGTGATTCTAGCAATAAATGTACATTTTAGATGATGCTTGATGAAAGTTATTATTAGTACGATATAGTATCCATACCTTACTGGCATTTAAATAGAAATGCAGTTTGCACCTTCAAATACAATAGAAGTTTTGCATTCCAAAGTCATCAGAATATACGATGCTATACAATTCGAAGATTCAAAAGAGGTTCGTATATAAATAGCCGAATCAAGAAAACAAGGCATTGAAGAATTGCAAGACGCTGTTGGGCAACGTATAATCTAACGAGAAGACGCATTGCGTCGCAAAATCTAAGGAGTCTGCTATGCATTGCCAAAGTGCGATTGTTGCTCTCTAGGCATCGATGAAATTCAATGAGATTGCTCTCTATGCCAAGCAGAATCCAAAGAGACTACTGCACACTGAAGCCATTCGCAGCATAACAGCTCAGCGTCTGCTGCGCATATCCACCAACAAGCATCACGCCTCATTCTCTACCGAGCAGAACGCTTTGGCCGAACCGCAGAATACTGTTGCTGTTGAAAGCCGGCATCAAAACTAACCGGTTGTCAAAAATCAAAGAGTTAAGCAAAGACGATCCTGTTCGAATAGCTGGCCCAGTACTGCACCTACTTACATTTGCCGTTGCAAGCTGGAGCTGAGGAGGACGGATCCGGTACAGCTGAGGTCTACCGCTACACAAGATGGGACTCCCGAGGTGAGGCAGCACCTCTGCCTCTGACTCCAGTAACACAATCACGTGTGCGCGTGCTATATTTGGGACGCCGCTGGCCCTTACGTCAACAGCCATATTCAGCAGCCGCCAGGCGCCGTAACGTGGGCGGAAGGCCGGGCCTGGGTTTCACGTTTCAGCGAGCACGATCGCTGCGGAGGCCCGCGAACTGCAGCTGCCAAGCAGTCGCTTAGCAACGGGATAATTATGGTGCTGCGGGGTGCACGCAGCTTCGAGCGCGGGCCAGACTATCCTAAATTAGCCCGTAAACATCTCCACGCCCGTATGCAGGAAAATGAGTGAAGACGGGAGAAAAAGTTTTGCTCCATTTAGTGAGAAGCAAATAACTGTCATAGAAATCCTTACTGCACAGATCTAGAATTATGCAGCATTAAGCCTGTGAGATGAACAGAGTGAAAGTGGCGAGCATGATGAAGAGATAGGAATGTAAAACGCATGCCGAATCGAACTGACTTGGAAGCTAATTAATTGCAGTATTAAATATCTTAACAAATAACCCTCTTGAAAATGACTAAACGTAATTAGCTGATCCCAGGTTCAATCACTTTCACTTCAAGTGGAATTCTCTGGACAATCTTATTGTGAACGAATGTAATTTCGCCGTGTGTACAATTTAAAATGTGGCGATGTTGTAATTTTTACGCGACAGCAAGCAAAATCGAAAACGTCCAGAAAGCAAAATCGATTATGTCCTCGTGCAACTGTTTGTCTAGATATATAACTCCTGCACTTATTCGAAGGGTTGTCGGTGGCGGTGTGCACGCCAGAGATTGCTGCAGTGGCTATTTACGCCTATGGTCACTTGATATATCTGCCCTTGCTGAATAGAAGCCAGCTAGCAGAAAGGAAGAAGCGTGAATGCTGCAAACATCTGCTCAAGATAAATAAAAGACAGACTTGACAAATGGATTCACAAATTTACCATCCTTTGCTGAAAGGAAGCAGGACTCGATGGTAACTATGGTGATGAACGTGGATAATGCATGTGAACAACACTTATTATGCTGTAAACCTGCTAACCACACAACAACGAGGAAAATGGTTACTGAAGTGTATTCCTTTGGTATTTACTTGTTCCCTCCCCCCTCTTCACTTCTCTCTCTCTCTCTCTCTCTCTCTCTCTCTCTCTCTTCTTCATACCCCCCACTCTCCTTTACACTCTCTGACCCCCTTTCCTCTCTCTCTCACTCAGTCAATCACTCACTCACTCACTCACTCACTCACTCACTTACTCACTCACTCACCCACTCGCTCACTCAGTTAGTCAGTCACTCACTCAGTCAGTCACTCACTCACTCACTCACTCACATAGCAGCCAGATTACTGTGGAATGCCCAAGGAAATTATGTGATTGCATTTATGACTAGGGCTGGAACTATGTCACCTTTGCCACACTATGGAGAGCGAGGGAATGTGCAAAAATATTAAGCTATGTACGATTGCCTCCAGTTCTGGTAGCATGAGTAATATAATGATAATAATAATATAATAATTAATAATAGCGTGAGTTCCATGTCACGTTCGCATGGACAGAACTGTAGAGACGATGGATAAATCTTAGCACAGGCACAGCTCACTCACTGTGCGAGCCTGCACATCCGGGAGTGCAGAGTCGACCCCCACACCAACCCCCACATTCAGCATCCCATATGCTGCACATGTATGCAGCTTCCAACTGCTGTACAAAATTTAGGTGATCTGTTTTTGTTTGGTAATGTAATACCGATATACAGCAGCATCCAGCAGCGGGAGAATTTGGGTTCCATGCCTTCATGCTACCATGCAGCAACTGCTATTTCACACCCTTGCAAGGACGGAACTTTGGGCCACTTCATTTGCAAGGGAGAGCTCCATCACGCTAAGTCACCCATTGTAAATGATAACATTATATACTATAATGGTGCTGCCCCTTTTTTTAGACTGATGCACAATATCACCATTAACCAAAACCACTGCAAAAGGGTTTTTACATTAAAATTTTGAACCATCAATGTCTACCACATATGCTGACTCTAGGAACCAAGCTTCACTTTAAAAATTCAAAACCTATTGGCAAAACTTCACTAACAACATACTTTTGCTTGTTTTTATTTTAAATTTTTTTAACATTTATTAAATTAAATCTACATAAATTTAATTTCATAAATGTTAAAGTTTTTTTAAATATATTGCACATATATGCAAGAATATAAAACCTCCAAACTCATTTATAAGTTTCTAGATTATCTTCGACTAGCAATAAAATGGCCGATTGACACCAATACCATTTATCAACTCAAGATTGACAACTCTACCAAATAATGACAAACTATTATAGCATTTAGTTAATGTTAGTGTAGTGAATTAATTAGAAACCTCCGAAATGTTTGAATTAAGCTATCCATCTTGCTATAAACAAAGTATCATCAACTTTCTGTTAACTAAATTGCAGATAATTTTAGATACATGTTTAAATAGCTGTAAACAGACTAAACTCCAGTCAGTCAATCTTAAGTCCAGTCAACAGTGCAGCATTAAGCCTATGGTGAAACGGCAGTAGAAAAATCACCTAGGGTGAAGTTAGCAAAGATTGCAGCTATGAAAAAATTCAACTCCAAATTGACGCGTGGCTAAAATTAACAAATGCACTGCATAATTTGTTTCCATTTTTGTGCAGGCTCCAACATATCTCCACGAGTCCTGTGCCGCAAAGCTCACTAACATAGCCAGTAAAATCCTCCCGGCAGAAAAACGAAGCGAGGATCCTTTTCACAGGTCTAAATATAGATAGGGGGCCAGGCTGCTTGGCCACTTATAACAATATATCACTCTGCCTAGCAGCAGCTTCCTCATAGACAAAAGTTGAGAGTATTCTGGGATGGATGCCTACTGTATGATGCGATTTCTACAAATGAGTAGTGAATTACTGTTAACACAAATATTACGCTTTCTAGAATGCATGCTATTTTAGTAGTCCAACACTATTCAATTCCTCACAGATGGGAAGTAGTTTGCAGTACTAACGGCTACAGTCTGATGGTCTACAGTCATTTCATATTCAATAAACGAGTAACTTTACCAACCACAGTTTCAAACAGTTCTCATTTAAAATTTACAGTTCATACCCATATTCAGCATTTATATGAACGTTGCATGACAGGGCATGCATTTGCACTGCAGTTTCAATATATGTCAGAATTTCATAGAAAATTATAAACTACCAAAATTGCTCTAGCAACAATGCCAGATTACAAAATTCAATAAGCTAGTATATGCATGCCTAACCATGTAACAAAGGTGACACACTTGTAGG
The DNA here is from genome assembly GCF_000485595.1 of Priapulus caudatus. Classification (NCBI taxonomy): domain Eukaryota; kingdom Metazoa; phylum Priapulida; class Priapulimorpha; order Priapulimorphida; family Priapulidae; genus Priapulus; species Priapulus caudatus. The sequence goes on along the minus strand of NW_014577173.1, from coordinate 193,898 downwards.
AAAACTGTTCGAAAATGTCTTGTGTAAATCTAGAGAGGCCATGCAGCTCTAGAGACAGAGCCATGCACAGTGAATAATGGGAGGGAAATTCTATCCATGTGCTCATTGGGATCATGACCCGTGTTTAAACACTAATATATATATACATTGGAAATTCTATATCTCATGAGGTCACAATTAGCTCAAAGAAACGACCAAGCAATGCACCACGTATAGCAGCAGCTCAGATCCACAGCCACCACAAGCAGAGGGAGAGACTGATTAGTTAGACAACTGCTATTTCACTGATTTACTCACATCATGAAGTTTGTTTGAGTTGTAGAGACAAATAAATTAGTGCTTTAATGCCAGGCACGATGGGGATATTGGTTACAATTCGTGTGTGTGTGTGTGTGTGTGTGTGTGTGTGCGTATATATATATCCAGGATCTCACGCACCAGATTTCAAAGGAAACCCTGCGCAAAAAGATACCATGTCACCAAGAAGAAACATGTGCAACATAATGATATGCACATGTTAGTGCAGTTGTTTATCCAGAGTGTAACATTAAGGCATTCACAAGGGCAGACAACCAGAAACACCATCTCTGTAGATCAATGCATCTATTTATAGTACATGAAAAAAAAGCAGACATAATACCTCAGTTGAGCAGTTTCTCATACACATACAGTTGCAGTCCCAATGGTTAAGAAATGCTAGATTCCAATAGCACTTATTAGTTATTATTGTCGGTGAAACGGGTGTGGCGCACTGGTCCCTGAAGGAACCCCTACCAAAGTTAGCTACTTGGCATGATGACAGTGTCGTTTAGAACAGCTAGGATTCCACGTAACTTCCGTTCAAATACTCATTTACAACACAATCTTACAGCGCGCACACCATGTGCATTAACTAACAGAAGAAAGAGCCTTTCTTTCCGTGAGTTTGTGCATGTGTACATCACTGTATGTACTCATGAACACTCCCTCTATTAGTCGTGTATGCATTCGCCATTGCATACGGATAGAGTTAGTAATCTGACACGATGTACGATATACTCATATATAGAGGCCTAGCTCTCGTACTATAGCCCGCGTTCATTAGTTCATTATCTGCCGCGGGCTATAGTACTAGAGCTAATCAAGCTAATACTAATAGGGGCCTAGCATGCAGTTGTATCATCGTAGAATAGAAAATTAGTATTACTATTAGTAGCAATCCGCGATCCCAGATAAAACTTCACAAAGCAACGGAAAATGCCTAAGAGTCAGTGATCAACGCCAGCTAACCCTTCAGCGTGAAACGGAGCAGTAAGTTGATACTCACCCAGAAGGAGCTTAGAAGAATCGAGTGCTGCACCAAGGCTTGAGAAGTCAGCAACTGCCGATTCAGCCCGCAAGCAGCCTTCTAGTTGTGCTGATGCAGCTGCTGCTCCCTCGCGGCCGACGGCGTAAACAGGAGAAAAACAGAAGCCACCTAACGGTAAATTGGCCACGTATCATGTTCGCAGACGCTTGCCCGGGAAGTTGTTTGAGTACCATGGCGACTAGAAGACCTCGACTCCGCGCATCTACAGGCGCCCTCTAGTTGAAGCATCGGTTATTTCTCTGTGTGATGTTATTCTGGAAAACGTAGTGCCTACAAAACAAAACGCATCGCGTATATGACGGCTTCAGAGAGATGGCGCCACCATCTAGGATATGGAAGCATAGCGACACATCACAGGGATGCAGAATTGGCCGCATAAAGCGTTATCTTCACACATAGTGCCAACACAGTGCAAAACTGAAACAATTATGTCAACTCCCGCTCTTATCGGTCACCGTTACGAGCGTCCTCTGTCACTAACGCTGAGAGGGTCTATGTCCTCCAGGGTACTGCCGGAACGTACCCTGGGTACGGTCCGGTATACCGGAACGTACCCTGGTACTATCTAATATGCCGGACCGTGCCCGTCCATATGGGACTGTCTTCCGTATAAATTTGTTTGATCAATTTTCAGTTTATGCTGACTTTTCCACATACCTGTACAAAAGGTTGCCATCAGCTGGCGACATCTGGTACCTCGAAGACATCTTAATTGATTCCGCGAATGCGAAATTCACTGTTTAAACTGATCGAATTCGATTCCATTTTTAAAAATCCGCTTACTTTTGTAGATTCCATACACGACTCTGCATACCATGTGCTGGTGGCAGTTGAGTAACGCCGATATTATAAGACCCTACAAAAATAATTGAGCGATACAATTCTTGGGGTGCCTATATATTCTAAAACTATATATATATATATATATATATATATGCTTTGCCGTAACTTTTTACCTGTTATCTTTTCTTGATGTAATTGTACATGTGCCCGTGCGTCCATGTGTCCGTGTGTGCGTGTGTAGGGCCTACGTGCGTGCGTCCGTGTATGCGTGTGTGCATGCGTCCGTGTATTCATGCGCGCGCGCGCGCGTGTGTGTGTGTGTGTGTGTGTGTGTGTGTGTGTGTGTGTGTGTGTGTGCGTGCGTGTGCGTGCGTGCGTGCGTGCGTGCGTGCGTGCGCGCACTGGTGCATGTTTGTTACGTGCAATCTTATTTTTCGATAATTACGAAAAATTATTAGTACGCTACGCCGTACAACTGCACATCGTATTTTACAGTAGCGATTTAGTTCGAGTATTGTTTGTTATCAAGTTTTGTTATGTATCACATCTTGATCACATACATATACATACAGTATGTATATGAAACCACGAAATAGTGTACAACGAAATCACTGTTACAGTGTCTGTAACGTCAAATGTAGAACTGTAATTATTGTTTATTGAGCTAATGAATGCAGCGTTGCTAGTAGCATCCATTTATGAAGAATGGTGCTTGTGAGTATATGGAAAGATGTGCTGCTGACCAAGCGAAAGCAAGTAACATGCGGCGTGCATCGTCAAGATTACGCAGCGCTACAAGATTGTACGGAACACACACATACACACACGCACGCACGAGCGCGCACGCATACACGCACACACACAAACACAAACGCACACACACACGCACACGCACACGCACGCGCGCGCGCACACGCACACGCACACGCACACGCACGCGCGCGCGCACACGTGCGTAACGTGATATAAATCTTTGATTAGTTTCCTTCTCTAGGGTCTGACTTCTGCACGATAACGTCTCGTCTATACTTGCCGCCATATGCAGATGGAAGCACCAGAGATGTTAATAGATGCGCATGCATGATGACATTCCTACATTTCCGTACGCATCACTAATACGAGAGTTATTGACACGATGATATGTCGATATGGCTTCTGGATGTATTTATAGCTCTGCATCGACGTTACCTTGACATTAGATAGTCACATGCATACACTTATCAAGATAGTTTGAAACATGCGGGCCAGGCTTATAAGGTATTACACTTACACTCCTATACAATCGGTGCTGTGTGTGGTGAAATAATTTAGATAGGCATACTCGACTGGTGTGAACAGACGTGTCATTTTCATCTCTCAAAGGAAATGCGCGGCACGCAATTTAAAGTTTTGGTCGCAAATTATACTTCTTGCGATATTCGTTAGAGTGGTCGGCTATGTCTATGTGCATGTGCGGTGGCCTGAAAATGTGAAAAAGTGATGTCCAGTGAAAACATGTTATAAATTGTTTGTTTTATTGTGTTAACGTAATTTTTTGCCAAAAAATAAGTAGAAGAATTCTCGATTTTACAATATATATCTTGTGCTTTGTAAGAGAAATTTAGCAGGTTATCTTGTAATTTCTCTTTTTAATATGACTCCCGCTGATTCAGCTCAGTGTGGTGGCCCACGTAAAATGACTACAAGTTGTGATACCATAAAGTAGTTCTACGCAAGCAATCCTGTTACGTAATTACGCGAGCCATCTTGCCATTGATTTCGATCGTATGTCTGTTAGCTATTAGTGCGGTATTTGTTTCAGGAAACACCAACTTCGTTCTATTTGCCACGTATTATTCAGTGCCTAAAAACCATAATATTTTATTGTATTGGTACATATGTTGAACATGCAGAGGCACTTTATTTTCGAGTTTTACGTAACCAATGTGAAAGCAGATCACATATAAACAGTTTCTAGCTCTCGCCGATGTTTCTACAAATCAGGCAAGGCTCATAAAAACAACGCTTGGTTTAGTGCTCAACACTGCGTGCAGGTGTAAAGCCATGTGTAGGGATGAGAAATAGAATCGACTGCGTCTTACATAATAACTGCGTTCTGGCACGCGATGCAAGTTCATTGCGTATAATAACGATACAGTATGACACTCGGTGTTCCGTAATCGTATGCTCTACAACACGGCTCCCTGTCGACGGGCACCTAATTTATTACAACATTGTACCAGCTTCTCTAGGTAGAAGTTTAATTGGTTTAAATGATACAGCCGCTCGTACAGATACGACGGGTGGAGTGGCGTTGCAATAATCAGAGATATTTAGCTCAGTTCCTGACATATACGTTACGGTTGTGATTCTCAATTTAACGAACGTTGTGCTAGTTTTCACACAGCAACGAATTCAAGAGACAGATCATATGCGACACTCTGCCTACTTCTTTTGCGATAAAAGAAGCACCGAAGCGTCGACAAAATGGCCCCGTTATATATCCTAACCGCGCAACGTGAAATCACAAAATCGAGATCGCGGGATAAACAGCTGAGGTTGCAGTCGCTCTCCGTGTACTGAATACATATATGCCGCATACATATGGTCATGGTATCACATCATCCCGTGTGCTGATTCCGCTAGAGCCTGTATATACGTGACTCCGATGAGGGCGCATATAGACGAAGCCATTGCCATCTTTAATTCCCCCAGTCGCCCTATACACGTATGAGAGTTTCTCTAACGCTCTTCTATATTGTATTATTTGTTATTATATTGTGTATTATTCCGCATTCCCGTCTATTATGATTGCATCACGCGCTGTTTTTGCCGCGATGTGGAATATTGCTAGTGATAATACTACTATAAGCTGAATATGGCTTTTAAGGGGCATCCCCGCTCCCGGGCGCGAAATTTTTTTCCCCACTTGAGTTCCGGACCCACCATAGATAGTGTTTTGTAATAAATGGTTCTTATATATATGGTTCGATTATAGTTAGTGTTAGGGTTCGGGTACGTGTTAGCGTTAGGGTTAGGGTTAGGGTTAGGGTTAGGGTTAGGGATAGGTGGTATTCATTTTACATTGTTGCTTCGAGGAAGTCGAGTGAATGGAGTGCGCTGACTGGCTGTGGTCCGGAACTCAAGTGGGGAAAAAAAATTTGCCTCCCGGGCGATGAAGAATGAGAAGCTGGGAAGCTGTGAGTATATAGAGCAACAGACGGAAGCCGCAGCATCGTCACAGGAGCGGAAAAACGAGTTTGCTAACATACGCGTATAGCGCGCGGCTCAGGTTATCTTGCAGCCGGAGCGAAGAATTTATTTTAATTAGAACCTCTCATGTATATACCGGCGGACGCGGCCGCGAGCGACCGTGACGTCAACGTCTGTTTCGGGAAGCCGGCGTCGCGGACGCGGCGTCTGCCGTGGAGCGGCGGCCCTCGCCGTCACATCTGCGCGGCACGTGACGTGTGCCGACGCCGGGGTATATAATGACGGCTCGCGGATGGGAAGCGGACCGTCAGTATCAGCGCTCGCATCGACCCAGCCTCCTCAGTTCTCTGGTAAGTCGTCTCTCTCTTTCTCTCTCTCTCTCTCTTTCTCTCTCTCTCTCTCTCTCTCTTTCTCTCTCTCTCTTTCTATCTCTCTATCTCTCTTTCTTGCTTTCTCTCT
>NW_014577173.1:183533-186831 GCF_000485595.1 Priapulus caudatus | reverse complement strand
CGGCACCAACCAGCCAGCCACAGCAGCGATATGATGAGGTCAGAGACATGGAATGCACGCGCAAAAGTTTTAAAATTGCCTAAATCCAAAAGACTGGATGGCGACGAGAAAGAGTCGGAGACCCGCGCAGTCAATTGGACAACCCCACCATTCCAAATCTAGCGGTTGACAGTTTACCCTGACACATAATGATAGCGACAGAAGGGAATGCCCCCGTAGGTATTTTAGCACGAGTAATAAAAATGACGGTCAAACTTGCCCGGTCGGCCCAGCTTCGCTCCGATGTACGCAGCTTCTTCCTTCCTGCTGCCCTTCTGCCGGCTTTCTGTCATTAATTTGCCTGTCTACTAGAGGGCTAGCTCTCGCGCCAGTTAGACAAAGTAGTTAAAAGGCACTGTAGCTGACAGTAAAATATACGCAGAGTTCACAGTTCTAATATATCGCAAAAGGTTGGAGTTAAAATTGTGTACAAAATTAGCCGATCCTTGAAAATTGGATTGTCATTAACTATTTCACACGCGCTTTTCGAGCGAGGTATACGATATCAATTATAAATAAAGCTATCTATATTGGTTTTATCTTTAAATGATATTCGTATGTTATTAAAATATTATAAACCAAACTACGTTTATTACCACTTAAATATGGCTTCAAATGCTGTGGTAAGCTTAGTTTAGAAGGAGAATTAGTTCTGCTATAATGTGCGTCTCTTAAAAGACAATTTATCATAAGATTATAACATCAGCTTTCCTTCACGTAAATAAGTTAACTTTTCGGAATAATGACGATAACACTGGTGATCTCTAATGTGAAGTATTAGAGCGCTTTTATTAAAACGCGCAAAGCTAACACAGTACTTAAGCGTAAACACTTAAACTTTTCGCCAGTTTTTAAACATTACGCCATCTCCTTTACTCCTTGATATCGTTATATTACAACGATAAATGTAAAGGAAACACGAAAATCGGCTAACGAGAAAGTACAAATCATGAAACATTGCAATGTCAGATATAGCTTCAAGAAACAAAAAAAAGCGTCAAAATATCTATAGGCCCAGTAAATGGAAGCTGGTGACAATCGGGAATTGGGGAAAAACGGTCGGACAAATGTTCCCAACAGTATAATACACTTAACTACTATATAAACGCGCAATGAAGATACCGTATGTAATCGAGACGCGCGAAACAGAATGAGCGAAGAGAAACGTAACATTGGAGGACGAAAAACGAAACAAGAAAAAGAATGTAAGCGAACGAGAACGAGAAAGCGGAATAGAACGAGAAAGAAGAAGGGAAAGAGAAAGAGAAAGAGAAAGAGAAAAGAGAAAGAGAAGAGAAATAGAAATGAATAGAGAGTGTGTTTGAGAGAGAAACAAACATAGACATAGACGAAAAGAAAGAAAGACGAAGAAAGTAGAATAGAGAATAGACAGATAGCATAATAGACTCAGATAGGATAGGATAGTAGATAGATTGATAGATAGATAGTAGATAGATAGATAGATAGATAGACTAGATAGATAAATAGATATATATAGAGAGAGATAGAGAGAGATTGAGCAGCGAGAATAGATAAGCAGAGAGAGAGAGATGAAGAGAGGACGAGCAGAGAAGAGAGAGAGAAGAGAGAGAGAGAACGAGAGAGAGAGGAGAGAGACCGTGAGAGGAGAGAGAGAGAGGCGAGAGAGAAGAGAGAGAGAGAAAGAGCAGACGAGCGCAAGGAGATTGAGAGCGAGAAGATATATATGCCAGAGAGACAAGCGAGAAAAAAGAGAGAGATATGAGGATAGAGAAAGACCGACGCAGAGCAGACGATGGAGAGAGAGAGAGAGAGAGAGAGAGAGAGAGAGAGAGAACCAGAGGAGAAGAGATACATGAGAAGTAATATGAACGCGTTGCGTATATATATATATATGTTTGCGTTTTTATTGCCACGAATTTTTCGATGTTGAAACGTTCTAATAGGTGGTACAGAAAAGATGTAATGAGCAATCAGCATCGATGAGAAAATAGTTAACGAGCTTTGTAAACTTTGCAGATTTTAGGATTAGCTTTCTATTTTTAGCAACGTTTATTATTAGCTCACTATTAATGGTTCCTGCAACTTCCAAACGTCTGAATCACAGAATTCCATGCGAGGTAAAAACAAAGCCATAAAGCCAAATCACGATTGCTTTTGCACAATTAGCGATTGGAAACATCTGCAATGAGTTTCGATTTGAGCCAAACAACGCGATCGTGTCTCCGCTACCACCTTATATAGAATGTACTCTTGTTTTCGCTCGTTATTGGCGTACTCTTTGTTTAACCGACACAGCGAGACGCTGCATGGTATTCAATCGTATTACGCCGTTGTCAGATTAAAAACTCCGGGCTATATAATCGTTTGACCGATCGTGATGATTCTGGATTCGTTGTCCGACGTTCGTGTGCGTCCGTGAACGCGTCGCGGCGTCTGCGGCTGCATTCCACGCGGCGCGGCTACTTCTAAGTGCGCCCGTCTCCACGGCTGCTGCTGCGTGCGTGATCCGCTTACGTTTGTCTCTCATAACAAGATCTGAGGAGGGAAAGCTTCCGCGAGCTCGCCGCGGCTAACGAATAGAGCGTGCATTCACGCCCGCCGAAACACACGCGCGCTCTGTCCGGAGTCTCCGCCCTCCCCCCCCCCGCCTACAGGTGTTTTTAGTGGAAGTTGATTACGATGGGGCGAGCGCGGACCGGGAGTGGACGGGGGTAGGATGTCGGACGCATTTGGACCACATTAGGAAGCACTCGAGCGCAGAATTTCCGACGCGTTATTCACTGCGAATGCAATACCGGAACAGCGATGAAAATTCAGTCATGTGTTCAAAGTTAATTGTGCTTGACCTTGCCCCTACTAACAGGAGAAACCTGAGAGCGACGGCGTCGTTAGGAACGCTAAGCCATGTCGGGGCTTCGTTAGAGCGAGGCTGCTTCTAATTATCCGTGCATACCCCACTCTCCCCAGACTACGGCGTAAACATCGCTGGGCGTATTCGACCGTGTCCCATCGTATCTGCTGCTGGCATCAACTATGAGAAATAGCAGAACGTAGGCCTATATGAATGAGTTCGATGATCGCATTGCAACAAGTTTAATGCAATCGGCGGCGGTTACACACACGCGCGCACGCACGTACGTGCACGCACACGCACACGCACACGCACACGCACACGCACGCGCGCACACACACACACACACACGCACTCACGCACGCACGCACGCACGCACGCACGCACACACACACACACACACACACACACACACACACACACACA
>NW_014577173.1:176076-183523 GCF_000485595.1 Priapulus caudatus | reverse complement strand
ACACGCACACGCACACGCACACGCACACGCACACTCACGCGCGCACACACACACACACACACGCACTCACGCACGCACGCACGCACGCACGCACGCACACACACACACACACACACACACACACACAAACACGCACACTCTCTGTAGTTCTCTCTCTCGCTCTTTCTCTCGTCTCTCTCTCTCTCTCGCTCTTCCTTCTCTCTCTCCCCCTCTTTCTGTTTCTCGCTCTCCCTCGCTCTCTGTTGTTTTTTCGCGCCGCATCTTCTCTCTTTAGCAGAAGAGAAGTGGCTGTCGATTGAGCCGTGTTGTATAATCAGTAATCTTGGCGTTGCTACACAACGTACACGTCTTTCTAAGCAGCAATACATAGCGAACTCTAATGATGGCAGTGACAGATGTAGACTCGAGCGGGCTTCAGTTAAGTGATGCACCAAGCGATGTCGATGAAGTCGATGTTCCTACAGCTATCAACGCTCCCGCTAGCATGTCGGGGAGAGGCAACGCGAAAGCCGAGCGGTCTACAGGGATAGAGCTATACGTCCGCGGATTCGTGGATACCGGCGAGGTCCAATTAATCTCAGTTAATTCCATCAGTTATGAGCTGAAATTTTCTAAGCTATACGCGTCGCTTCGGCGTGCGTCGCACATCGCGCTGCCGGTAGATGCGTCATGCACTCCCCCGTCTTGCGTCATCAGTCGCGGACGCAGGCAGGGAGTAGCACTTCTTCTCTTCTACTCGAGTTTGAATTACGCTCATTATCGGGTAGGGTCTTCGCGGGCCCTAATTATGATTTGGCAGCTGCGGAGGTTCTATCGCTCCATCGTCTCTATACTCCGGCTCGTATGTCCTGCGCAGCCTGCCTTATATGGCACCTACCGACGCAATCGCCCACAGCGCCTGTCGCCGCGGATTATTTCACGGCGGATGCTCATGACAGCTGGGCTATTTATAGATGCACGCGCGACTTTTTTTATGGGAATGCGCGCGTAACAGCATATGGCTTCATGGACACTCTTCGCGTATGTTCCTGCGTTAATATTCGTCGATTTTTATGGATCGATAACCGTGCCTTCTATGCGACGTAGCTCTTTCCAGGGTTTTTATCTGCTGGTACGGGGAACGGGTGACTACAAATGGTGGACCTAGCTGCGAGTTATTTTCAGTCAACTCGCTTATAGTACATTTACCAGGGCCGTATAGCTAGATAAACGGCCAAGGACGAGTTTCTCTTTCCATCCAGACCAATGTAGGTACTATTACACGGTCACTGGCGAAATGCCCACGGTTAACTGACAAATGTACAACCCGCAACTGGCTTTGGTTTCCACCCTCAGGCAGAATGAGTTAGCTACGACCCTGTTCACGTGAACGTGCGACAGTATATAGCGATTGGAATTAGTAGCTGACAGTGCGAGGGCGCTGGTTACATGGCTATATCACCGTACCATCTGCCCGCTGTTTCCCTTGCTGTTTGTTGTGATAGCTAGGCACGTGCGCGCAATGTCTTCTGCAATGGTGCAGACGGCAGATGGCACTCGATAGATTTCGCGTTGACACGTGCTCGGACGCTATTTCTGTAAACAAACGTATCCGACAATCCGTCGAAACGGGTTTTTGCAATAGTGCGAGCGCTATCCGCGTGCGTAACCTTCGAAAGTTCTGATATGGCAAACATCGCTTACGAGGGGCTCATGTAAATGGTGGTAGATATCCATTAAGAAGAGGAAAGCAAAGGGGAGAGAAAACAAGAAAGCGAGCTTGCTAGAGACGGAGGGATACACATACAAAGAGATCAATGAACAGACATTAAATAAACAAGAAAGCGAGCTGAAAGAAGAGGGATAATAAGAAACGGGAACGAGCAAGCAAAATGGGGAGATTGCAGAAACGGTTTAATCAATGAGTCAATGCGTAATAATGCGACAATTAAACTGATTATTGCGAGATTTTTGCTCAGAAAAACTAAATATAGCTGAATATAGTCTCACCTGACAGCGGAAATATCACTGATTACACCAACATTAAAAACACTAAGATTTTATGCAGTTATAGCATAGAAAATTGGAGATGAACACATCGTAACAGCAATGCATTTTATCGTGTAGCGAGAATGGCAGAATTGGTAAACTTGTAAATTGTCGGTGATTAATTGAAAACAAATGCATTTGATAGCTACAGATAGATACAGATAGATAACAACAATTAATATTTGCAGGTCCTGTGAGATAAACCTTTCTAGCCATGTCTGACGAGGAATATTCCGAAGAGGAATACTCAGAGGAGTAAGTATTATTGACGTCTTCTAATGGAAACCATATTGCGCAAAATCCAGATAAAAATATAAATAAATAAATAAATAAATAAATAAATAAATATTAACCTGCTTGCACGGCCATTTTGTGTCAAGATGTGTGCTCTTTGAAATAAACCGAATAAATGTGTTTCATCCTTTTGCAGAGAACGAGAAGAAAAACGCGTGGCGAAACCGTGAGTAAATAACATGTGCGATGCTACATGCCATTAACCTTCCTTTCTTTTCCTACCCGTGCGGACTCTTTCACACGCGGTTAATCTCACAACCATGCATATACTGGCTGCTGAAACCATTTCGAGTGACGAAGGACGAGAGCTGTACTGATTCCTGTTTTTATACCAGATGGAAAATATTCTCAAAACGCCCAGATGTTTTACGATCTGTTTCGATATTATATATCGATTATTGATCTTCTTCTTTCAGACAAGAACATCAGGAGCACAAGGAAGAACCAAAGCTGAAGTAAGTAGATCACTGGCTGAGTGAACGGGGTTCGTTCTACCTAGCTTATTATGTGTCTCAGCCTAATTTTCCTAAGCTTCCTAAAGTATTGTCTACTTTTGGTAGATACTGACGCGCTTGTTTGTATCCATACACTGATAATGCAAGCGCCAAGTTTTCGTCACAAAATGTTTGCGCATTAATTAAATAGGTAACATCGTTGCAGCGACAATTGCCGCTCTCGGCTCCGTATGCGTTATTTCACTTTGTGCGTCTCGCGCTTGCAGGCATGTAGAGAGGAAGGATGCGGAGGAGGAAGCTCCTCCCAGGGAGATGACTGAGGCAGAGCGCGCGATGGAGGCCGCCCGCCGCAAGAAGAAGGAGGAGGACGAGGCACGCTGGGCCGAGTATCAGCAGCTGCGAGCCATCGAGAGAGCTAAGGAGGAGGAGGAGCTGAAAAGACTGAAGGACAGGCAGACGATGAGGAGAAAGGAGAGAGATGAGGAGGATGCGCGCATGGCCGAGCAGAGGAGGATCATGGAGGAGCAGCGTCAACTGGAGGAGGTGGGCGAGGATCCCGCTCAACGTTTTAAAGAGTCTCTCTCTCGATTTACATTAATCTCACATACAATCATCGCTCATCCATGGAGATATACCCCCTCGTGTGCACGTTGATACTAACAGGCTTTTCTTTCACCAAATGGACATTATGGATACATACCCCGCGTTTGTACGTTAATACTAACTGGACTTTCTCTCGCCAGACGGAGATCATGGCCCGCAAGTCTGAGGAGAAGAAGCGCCGCCTGGCGGAGGCAGAGAGGAGGCGCATGGAGCTGATGGGTGCCACCGGACAGACGGACGCTAGCAACAGCCCAAACTTCGTCATCACAAAGAAGGCGAACGAGGGAACCAGCAAAGAGGTAAGGTGAAGAGTAACGGGTAAAGATATTAGGGCGAGAGAACCGGCTAGCTAGCGTCGTGCTGAGAATGGATAAGCTTTGTAGAGCGCTTATTCACATCATGATAGACACACGCGAGTTTCTCTTTCGAGTTTTCGAGTTTTACTCAGACATTCGTCATGTTTCACAGGAAATTACGTTGAAAAGTGTGAAAGATTGTGCATTTTACAGGCCGCGTTGGCGACTGCCTCAGCCATATTTACCTGGTCGTTTGACAACGCCATCATTGCGTACCTCATTCGCTCGGTACTGATCGAGTTTCGATTGTTCCTAGGCCATCGGCAAGAGGTCTGCAGCACAGCTGGAGAGGGAGAAGGAAGCTTACATGAAGAAGAGGGTGAAGCCGTGCAACGTGTCCGGCTGGGACGCGGCTAGGCTTAAGGAGAAGGCGCAGCAGCTGCATGCCAGGTTAGTCATGCTCAGCGAGCCAGCAGCGAGTGAAGGCACGGGACCTTCCCACCTCTCCATGCAATGCGAACTGTTACGGTGTTGTTTTGCGATGGGCTGAATGATAAGAACATGATGCAAAAAAAAATTTACAAATTAAAAATTAAACAAAAAAGTTTTAATTATTGTTTATTTTTTAAAGAATAATAATGGAAAGACAATTAAACTCATTTACCCTTTTTACTTTCAGGATCATTAAGCTGGAGACGGAGAGGTTTGACCTTGAACAGAAAAGTCAGCGCCAGGAGTATGACGTAAGTATCACGTGCGCATCCGTTCTCTGTCCTCGTCCACTCATATTCTAACACTGACGCGGGAATATTAACGGTGGTCATTGATACCGAGAATAATCACATGGGGAATATTGAAAGCTTGGACATATTGCTCACCGGAAAATATTGCCACCGACAAAACAGTTATCTCCAATAAACAGCTTTCCAATATCAAATCTGTCGAATAAAATCAAGATTCGCAGGTTGGGTTAGTCTCTATCGATAAAATCTATATACGAAATTGAATTACTATTATATTAATATATAATTATTTAATTAACAAAATAAATTATATTAATACGGGGAGGCCGCGACATAACGTTAAACAAGCTGAGATGAGCGCAGACATTTCGAGACAAGAGGGCGGCAGACACGTGATACCCTTGCGTCATGAGCATCAGACTCGGCACGCGCTGCTTGCTTAATGACTGCTGTCATCCAGATGTCGGTGCAACCAAAACGGGAGCTGCGTCTGCGTTTAAATCTCGCTGTAGATTAGTAGCAGCAGGGATGCGCGGCAGATGCCATCACCGCGGCGGCTACGCCTGCAAACATGATGTAACCTGCGGCAATGCTCCATGACAGGCACCGTGTACAGCGCGGATATGCCTATATACATATACATATATAATATATTATATATATGTGTGGGTGTGTGTGTGTGTGTGTGTGTGTGTGTGTGTGTGTGTGTGTGTGTGTGTGCGTGTGTGCGCGCGCGCGTTTGTGTGAGTTATGATATTGTTTATATACAGAAGTCTTTGAGTGTCCTTAAATTGATTCCCCGTGGACATCTCACTGCTGTATTAACATTTGTTCTCGACGACACGTCGACGAATAATCGAACTAATCGAAGTTCAATAAATACTCCTCAACCCCCCTCCCCCCTATCGCGGGGAGCGGGAATCGACCAACGGATCGCGCATAACTGTGATGCAACCATTAAATATTTTCTGCAAAACCTCCATCTATCCTGTCATGCTACATGTCCAACGCGCGATCATTAATTGCCGTCAGCTGCGATGACGTGGGATGTATATGCAGTGCCATCCGGTCGTTGACTGCATCTAGGAGTAGCTGACTGTTAGCAGCCCCCCGTTCACTTCCTCTCGCACACATGTTAATCAGATTTCTTGTGCGAGTGTTGATCGCTCGCCGAAATAAGATCCCGTCATATTGGCGGCCATGAAAAAAACATAACGTGCTGTTACTTGATCAAAAAGTCCTTCATCGAAAATCAAGGTCATTTGTTCGTCATCTCCGTCGTTGTTACTGTTGCTTTTTGTTCTTCCTCTTGTTGTTGTTGTTGTTGTTGTTGATGATGATGATGATTATGATGATGATGATGATGATGATGATTATGATAATGATGATGATGATGATTATGATAATGATGATGATGATGATGATGAAGATGAAGGGCTTGTTGCTGCTGTTGTTGTTGTTGTTGTTGTTGTTGTTGTTGTTGTTGTTGTTTTTTTTATTATTGCTTACTCATTCTTTTTCTTTTTCGTTTTCTCTTTCTCATTATCTTTCTCTTTCGCTCTCTGTTTCGCGCTCTCATACATACGGTGTACTCTTCATTGCTGCGCTATATAATAGTTAAGTTATTATACGTGGAACATTCCGTACCGTTTTCAAATTCCGAGTTCAGCTTCATTTACTGGGCCTAGATATTTTGACGTTTTGTTTGTTTTTGAACATATCTGACATTGCAATGTTTTCAGGATATTGTACTTTTCTCGTACGATTTCGTGTTTCTTTATCGTGTAATATAACGATATCAAGAGAAAGGGGATGGGCGTAATGTTTAAAAACTGAAAAGTTTAGTTTTACGTTCAAGTACTGTTAGCTTGCGCGTTTTAATATAGATGCGTTCTAATCTTCACATTAGAGATCACCCAGTGTTATCCATTATCGAAAGTTAATATTTACGTGGAAGGAAAGCTGATGTTATAATTTTTATGAGTAAATTATAAAGACGAGAAAAGTCTTTCAAAGGCGAAAAAGAAAGAGTCTTTTAAGGACGACATTTATGCAGAACTATTTCCTTCTTAATACTATCTAGCCACCCAGCATTTGAACAATATTTAGGTAATAAACGTAGTTTGGTTTATATTTTTAATACATTACGAATATAATTAAAATAAACATATACACTTTATTTATATTTTGATATCGTATATCTCACTCGAGGGCGCGTTAGAATATAGTTAATACAATCCAGATTTCAATAGGTAATTTTTTTCACATTTAACTCCACCTTTTGCGATATTAGAAATGTGAATTCTGCGATATTTACTCAGCTACAGTGCTTTTAACTTTTCTACTGCCGTCCAACCCTCTAGTAGACGAGGCAAAATTAATACAGAAAGACCAGAAGGCAGCGAAGGAAGCTGCGTATCATCGAACCGAGCGAAGCCGGAATTTGACGTCAATTTTATTATCCGTGCTATAAATACGTACGGGGGCGATTCCCTTCTGCGCTATCATTTATGTGTCAGGGTAAACTGCAACCTGAGATTTGATGGGTGGTGTCCATGACTGGCTGGCTCGCCTTTTCGCCATCAGTCTTAGCAATTAAAACTTTTTGCGCGCATTCCATTGTCGCTCATCATCTGCTGCTGCTGCTGCGTTGGTGCCGCTGGTGCTGGTGGTGCTGGCGCTTTACTGGTTCTGCTTCTGCTGCTGCTACTGCTGCTGCTGCTGCTCTGCTGCCCTGCTGGTTCTGCTTCTGCTGCTGCTGTTGCTGCTGCTGCTGCTGGTGGTGGTGGTGGTGCTGCTGCTGCGGCGGCGGCAGCTGCTGCTGCTGCTGCTCTGCTGCCCTGCTGGTTCTGCTTCTGCTGCTGCTGTTGCTGCTGCTGCTGCTGGTGGTGGTGGTGGTGCTGCTGCTGCGGCGGCGGCAGCTGCTGCTGCTGCTGCTCTGCTGCCCTGCTGGTTCTGCTTCTGCTGCTGCTACTGCTGCTGCTGCTGCTCTGCTGCCCTGCTGGTTCTGCTTCTGCTGCTGCTGTTG
>NW_014577173.1:170444-175954 GCF_000485595.1 Priapulus caudatus | reverse complement strand
TTGCCACCGACACAAAACAGTTATCTCCAATAAACAGCCTTTCCCAATATCCAAATCTGTCGACTATCATAATCTATCAAAGATTCGCTAGGTGGGTTAGGTCTCTATCGATAAATCTTATATATCAATATTGGAATTACTATTAATATTATAATATAATTATTTAATTAACAAAATAAATTTATATTAATACGGTGGAGGCCGGCGACATAGACGTTAAACAAGCTGAGATGAGCGCAGACATGTTCGAGACCAAGGAGGGCGGCAGACACGTGATACCCTGGCTGGTCATGCGAGCATGAGACCTCAGGCACGCGCTGCTTTGCTTAATGACTGCTGTCATCCAGATGTCGGGCAACCACAAACGGAGCTGCGTCTGGCGTTTAAATTCTCGCTGCTAGATTAGTAGCAGCAGGGATGCTGCGCAGATGCCTCACCGCGCTGGCTTACGCCTGCAACATGATGAACAACTAGCGGCAAGTTGCTCCTATGACAGGCACCGTGCTACAGCGCGGATATGCTACTTATACAGTATACATATATAATATCATTAATATATATGTGGATGGGTTGGTGTGTGGTGTGTGTTGTGTGTGTGTGTGCCTGTGTGTGGTTGTGTGTGTCGTGTGTGTCTGCTAGTGTGATGCGTGTGCTGTGTGTGTGTAGCGTGCGTGTGCGCGCGCGCGCGTTTGTCGTGAGTTATGATATTGTTTATCAAACAGGAAGCTGTACTCTTGTCTTTGAGTGTCCTTAATTGATTCCTCGTGGACACTCCGTGCTCAGTGTATGTAACATTTGTTTGCTCGACGACACGTGCGACGAAAATTCGAACTAATCGAACGTATCAATAAATACTCCTCAACCGCCCTCCCCTCCTATCCGCGGGGAGCGGGTATCGACTAACGGATCGCAGCTACCATAACTGTTGATGCAACATTAAATTATTTCTGCAAACCGGATCCAGTCTTCGCTGGTACTGTCAACGCGCGATCATCGATACATTGCCGTCGCTTGCCGATGACGGTGGGATGTATATGCAGCCGTGCCATCCGGTCGTTGACTCATCCTAGGAGTAGCCTGACTGTTAGCAGCCCCCCGTTTCACTTCTCTCGCACACATGTTAATCAGAATTTCTTGTGCGAGTGTTTGATCGCTCGCCGAATAGATCCCCCGTCATATGGGCGCCATGAAAAAAACATACGTGCGTTACTTGATTCAAAAAAGTCCTTCATCGAAATATCGAAGCGCATTCTGTCTCTCATTCTCCGTCGTTGTTTACTGTTGCTTTTTGTTCTTCCTCTTTTGTTGATGGTTGTTGTTGTTTTGATTGAGTATGTGATTATGATGATGATGATGATGATGTGATGATGATGATGTTATTATAATGATGATGATGATTGATTTATGATAATGAGATGGATTGATGATGATTGAAGATGAAGGCTTTATCTGTGTTGTCTGTTTGCGTGTTGTGTTGTTTGTTTGTTGTTGTTGTTGTTTTTTTTATTATTATATAATTATTATTAATAAATAATATTATTTTATAAAAATTATTGTTGATCTCTTTCTTCTTCTTTTCTTCTTTCGTCTTTGTCATCGTTTCCATCTTGGTCTCTGCCCTTATTCTTCTTCTTCTTCTTCTTCTTCTTCTTCTTCTTCTTCTTCTTCTTCTTCTTCTTTCTTCTTTCTTCTTCTTCTTCATCGTCTTCTTCTTCTTCAGTTCTTCTTCTTGCTTCTCTCTTCTTCTTCTTCTTCTTCTTCTTCTTCTTTCTTCTTCTTCTTCTTCTTCTTCTTCCTGATCTCTGACCCAGTACACTGCAAAAGATTGCATTATAATGTGCTTCTCGGTTTCTTAAAGACTAATGTTCCGTTTTCTTTTCTATAGCTGAAGGAGTTGAAACGAGAGAGAGAAGCAAGTAAAGAAACAGAGAGCGTAAGTACGGCTTCTCGCTTGCTCTACTAATTGCAAGCATCGTCTGCTTCAAACTTTGCTACAGGAATCGGTCAGTCGCGCGTTCTTTCTCTCTCACCCATTGCATCGCCATCTGCATGACAACACGGAATCATGAAAGATTGCATAATATATAATATAATTATAATATTAATAATAAATAATAATATAATAAATATAATAATAAATAATAATATAATTAATATCGGGTTCGCTTGGCGAGCAAATGAAACCTGCACATATATATATATATATATATATATATATATATATGGTGAGCCATGCGCGGTAGCTCAGCCGATAACCGTGTTCTCACCGTCAGTTCATAACCTGATCTACTGTTGGCTAGCATTAAAGAAGCATGCATCTTTCATTGCAACGTGTTCGTTTCACCTGCTATGCAGCGAGCTCACACACACATCATCGCACTGTAGTGCGTAGTAGACCTGCGCCTCATTTTCATACATGCCTACCCCGTTCTTCTTCAGCAAGTTCCTCCGCGACCCTAACAGCGCTGCGAGCGAGCGAGTTAACACCGTAAGTATAGTCACGACTATGTTTTCTTCCACAGGCTGAAGAAAGGACTCGACCCAACGGAGGCCGAGAGTCCCCTACCAGTAAGTATGGTCGTCGCGTCCGGTCGCGGCGCAGGGATGCATAAGAAAATGTCTGAATTACTTACAGACATCACGCAGGAGGTGTCGTGTGCTTAGCGTAGTGCGGACTTAGTCGTAGCTTAGCGCGTACGTAGTCACCAGCCCCCGTGAGGTTGTATCATGGCATTCTGAACACGGAACGTCTGTTAACACGTGGAAGTATATGAGGTAGCGTTGCTCGTATTAATATCTAAACGTAAAAATAGCTGCTTTTCTCTTCCAAGCCCAAGGTGGCGGTCGCCAGCAAGTATGACCGACAGGTCGATCACAGATCATACGGACAGAAAAGAGACCTATACACACAGGTATGTTATTAGACGCACAGATGTATTCCGTAATGCTCGAGTTATATTCGTGTCCATTTTTATATTTTTGCTTTTTTGATTGTCAGAGTTTGCTAATCCATGTTTCGTGGGTTTTACATCATACCACCACTCACTGCAAACATTTGCTGACCCGCGTGTCATTATACCTTCACTCGCTTCAGCCGCCTCCACCACCGCCGGATATCAAAAGAACAGGAAAGATCTGGACTATGCCTTACGACGAGGATGACGTGGTTGGACAGGAGCAAGCAGCACCGCCACCCGTCAGTCAACCACGTGCTCCTGAACCTGAACCAGAGGAGGTGGCCGTGGAAGAGTAACCAGCTGACTATCCCTCGACACTCGCTATGTATACCCTTCATCAGGTGAGAGTTCGCGGAAAAGATATGCGCGTGCCAGAGAGAACCCGAAAGGGAAAGAAAATCGCAGTGGGGAGAGAGGGAGCGGAGCGGAGAGAGAGGAGTAATGTAGATAGCGAAAGAGGGAGCGAGTGCGAGAGCGAGCGAGTGAGCAATCGAGAGAGAGAGAGAGAAAGAAAGAGAGAGAGAGAGAGAAAGAGAGAGAGAGAAAGAAAGAGAAAGAGAAAAAAAAGATAGAAAGAGGGAGAGAGAGAGAGAACGAGTATAAGAGAAGAGAAAAACAACGTCTACGGCTACTTTTGTTGTTGTTACATCCAAGTTAGAAAATAGCGTAAAAGGTGAACCTGATATTCTTATTGAAGGACATAAACAACCCCCACAGTCGCCTCCGTGGTTAGAGCCACTATAAAGACATCATTGGCTCTAGTTTGTACGCGAGCAAAAAGCCGCCGTTCTGGCCTCTGCAACCATATTCAACTCATATCACAATACACATATACATTCATTATTGCGTTACTACATTTATTGTATTCATTCGTTATTTGTTATTTCTATTTATTCGTGTTATCCTATGTTTACTATATTTATCCGTTATGCGTTTATTGCGTTATAGCGTCTGTTTTCTTGTGTTTCAGGCAGCATTAGAAATCGCAGACGGGCAGCGTTCGCCCGCGTCTTTTATTCTCGCAGCTTTCGCCAAGGACGTGTTGAGGTCGCCACCGTCGCCCCCTACCCGCTCACTCCGCGTCCCCAATATCACTCCGTCCTCAGACTCCGTCCAAATCCAGACTAACACGTCCGACACTAGCCAGCCAGCCGTCCCTTACGACGTCGTACCGCTGTGACATCAGATGGCGCTGCATGCTACGTGCGGTCAGCGACGCGACAGCAGGGGGCAGCAGCTTTGCTCGCCTCTTTTTGTCAGGGGCTGTGTCAATTGAAGTGCCGGCAGGAGGCTACAGCATAGTGTAAAATCTGCTTGGAATCAGATCACAGTTATAGCGGGCATTTGATCTTCGATAATGAATCTGTTCTTTGCCAGCAGATGGCGCGTTCGTACGTAATAGCCAACCTATGCATCCGTAGTAAACAGTGGATTTCTAATTATAGCCATGTTGCTAGTATAAATAACATTTCTATACACAAAAGCTGTTATTGTGTTCTCAGTATAGCCGTGCCTCCTTGTTAATGAAACCATATTGTTGAATTTAATTACGCATTTTGATTATCTCGGTAAAACAAGAGCTGTAGAATTTAGTGTATTTATCCGATTAAAACTATGCTAATTATTCATCAACGACATGTTTTGCTTTACTTTTAGCGTCTCGCACCTTGATACTTACTACGCCACACAATAATTTTATTTAAAAACATCAATTTTGAGGCGAACTCCGTGTAAATGAAAAACATCTTGGCCGATTAAAGTCTATTTGAATATACCGTATTAAGGAATTATCGGATGCCCACTCTTTATTTACCATGACATATTTTATTTCTGACTAGACATGTTGTGATTATAATATAATATAATTAAATATACCACTCATCGTGACAATTTATTATCGTATTGCAGTATTTCCGGGTGTCTAGATAAACGCGGAAACACATATCATGCCATTGGTCCGTTACAAATACTTTTAGCATTATATCTTAAATACGATGAGATTAAGACGAGAAATACTATCTTCAGTATACATTGATAGTGGTCTCGTCAGCACAAATATTTAGCTATGCTGGAATCAATAAAATTTGGTGCGCACATACCTGTAGCTTTAGTGAAAGCTAATGCCAGATATAAAGAATACATATTTGTTCAGTCTGTTGGCTCATGCCACACTCGGGAAACGAAACACCAGGTGCAAGAACCGACGTACACAATATTTTCAATACCTATTTATATAGATAGATACCCACACACATGCTCACACGCACGCATATATATTTCATGTGTGTAGTCTGTAGATGAGTTTCCTGTGTGCATACATGCGCGTGGGTGCGCGTGCTCGCGCGTATGAGAGAATAAGTGAGTGCGTTTGGGCGTGCGCGCGCGTGTCTCTCGCTGCATGTGTGTGTGTGTGTGTGTGTATGTGTGTGTGCGTGCGTGCGCGTGCGTGCGTGCGTGTGTGTGTGTGTATGTGCATGCGTGTATGTGCGCGCGTATGTCTGTGTGTTTGTGTGTGTGTGTGTATGTATGTGTGTGTGTGTGTGTGTGTGTGTG
>NW_014577173.1:162096-170434 GCF_000485595.1 Priapulus caudatus | reverse complement strand
TGCCCGCGTACGCTTGCCGCAAGCAAACAGTACGCGGGCTATAGTACTATAGAGCTAGTATATGGTTAGCTATGTATATATTATGGTACCAATGGTTTAGCCAGTCGCATTTATTGCTGCTAGCATTCCTTTATCAGTCTATAGGGTATCGGTAGCTCTAGCACTATGCCCGCGTACGCTTGCCGCAAGCAAACAGTACGCGGGCTATAGTACTATAGAGCTAGTATATGGTTAGCTATGTATATATTATGGTACCAATGGTTTAGCCAGTCGCATTTATTGCTGCTAGCATTCCTTTATCAGTCTATAGGGTATCGGTAGCTCTAGCACTATGCCCGCGTACACTTGCCGCAAGCAAACAGTACGCGGGCTATAGTACTAGAGCTAGGGTATCGGCCGACTGTACAAATATTTTGGATTTAGTATAAAGTTTGTTGACAAGCCAGGAGAAAATAGTCCGACATGGAATGAGGACCTGGTATCACAGGGGCGTGTACAGGATGTGTACCAGAGGGGGGGGGGGTCTAACCGTAACCCAAACTTGCGAGCACGCGAAGGGGGGGTCTGGAGGGTGCCCTCCCCCCCAAATTTTTTAGAAAGTATAGACCCCTTCCGATGCGTTTTCTGCGCGAGCAGGGGTGGGGGTCTGGACCCCCCCCCCCTGTACACGCCCCTGTATCATAGTATGAAATAGAAACCCTGGCATATGAATTTTTTAATGGCAAGAGGGTTTTTGTGGGGGGGCGGATTAGATAGAATAGATACCTAAGGGATACCTAAGGGCGGAGATACCTAAAGCGATGTTTCATGTTCATGAATATACATAGAAAGGGGAGAGAGAGCGGGAAGGGCAAATGTATAGGAGTAGAGGTCGTGGAGGAGATGGAGAGGTTCTTAATTTGGGGGGGGGGGGGGGATATTGTGTACATTATCTAGGTAAAATTGGCTTTAATTAGTGAATAATTGACACTATTTAATTAACCAACTGCTTAGTATTAGAGATTATATGTCTGTTTAAATTTATTTGAGTTAATTTATTTATCACCTTTAATTTACTTAATTATTAAACACAATGGTTTGTTTACATATATTTTCCAATTGAACTGATTACTGAATAGCAACTTTTGACAATAGAAAACAATATTGTATAGTTTCAGAAAATATTCACACCATCCTCCCCCTCAATCCTCTGTATCGTCAAAATCAAGCCCCAACATTTACTGGAAAATGAGGCAAAATACCCCCTGGAAAATTCAATCCTCCTGTGAGGAGGCATTAATATTATCTGGAACTACATGTTGTTGGTTTCCAATGGTGTAGCACATATACTTGGATTGCCCCAGTTTGCTCTAATTTTCGGTATTTTTTTTTATATAAGAACCTGTTTAATTTATCAGGCTGAAGAGGTTCTTATATAATAGGTGCTTTATTGGTCCAATTTAAGCCTGGAGGTTCTTAAAATCACGGGTTCTTTTATACGGGTGTTTACTGTATTCGCATAACTGCCGAGCGCGCGACAACGCCAAGCTTAACTATTCTGACACAAAGCGAAACACGACAATAAACAACGTTATCACACTGAAAACAGCATTGGAGGAAGGCATATTTGGGATACAGAAGCCGCGAAAGTGCCAACATTGAGAGGTAGCGGAATCTAGCACAAGGCTGCGTTCTCCTTGTCCGATTGGCGCCGACACACCCTGATGCGAATAATAATAATAAAATAATAATAACACTGATAAGAGATAGATAGAGCGCCTCGTGTCCACGGCTCTTCATTGGCCTTAAGTCACTGAGTGCTGGACCATATCTCTCCGCCTTTCCCCTCCACACTAATTTATTATACAACCCATATCCAGTGATTCAAGGTATATATATATCAGGTCCGACGCATTTTTCTCATGTCGTCATTCCTATCATTTTTTTCCTTCCGTGTATTACGCAACGTTAGAATTAACCGTAGAACACACACACACGCGCACTCACACACACACGCACGCACGCACGCACGCACGCACGCACGCACGCACGCACGCACACACACACACACACCACAAACACACACACACTGTGGCGCGCACACAATATAATATATATATGTAACTGCCTCACCACCACCTCTGTCACTACCAACCGCGCCGCCTCTTTCGTCTCTGCACGCCGGCAACGACCACCTCCCCCAGCAGCAGAACAGCACCGCCCACCAGTCCGATAAGTGGCAGCACCAGCACGTAGACCATGTGGCGCATCGAGCGGCCGACCGCGGCGACGCGCGGCTGCGTCGCGGCGAGGCACTTCTCAAATTCCGGCGGCATCGCCTCCATGAACCACTTCTCGAGCAGCGCCGTCTCGGCGAGCCGCAGGAAGCCGTAGCTGAGCGCCTCCTCGTAGGGGCTGCCCTGCGGGAGGCACCACGTCAGCGAGATGTCCAGAACGAACACGGGAGCGATCGCAAACCGACACTCGCGCCTCGCGGCGAAGTCGTGCGCCATGTAGCTGGCCGCGGACAGCGCGTCGACGACGAGAAAGTATTTGCCGTCGAGTGTCAGCTCGAACCCTTCTTCGAGCGACGACGCCAGCGCCCGCTTATCGGCGCGCACCTTCTGCCAGAGTTGCTGCGGGAGAGAGCCGGGTGCTGCGTCGCGCATCCACTCGTGCTGCGCGTAGCTGGCGACGACGGTCGGTGTCAGCGGGCTGGCGACCGCCTGTCGGATGTCGGTGAACGGGAACTCGTCGCTCGTGGAGATGGAGAGGAAGCTGACGATGCTCGCCATGTAGGCGCCCGTCATGGCGATCGTGAAGCACCACCAGCAGGCGACGAGCAGGCGCGCGTGCACGGCGCGCGGCTGGTACGTGCCGCCCTGCATCGTCAACGTCGCCGCCGCGAACAGGAACAGCCGACCATCGCCATCATCACCACCGCCGCCGCCGCCGCCGCCGCCGCGGCGCTGGTACGCCGTCAGCACGCCGCCGGCCGTCGCCGTCACGAGCAGCACCATCGCCCACGTGACGCCGTCGAGCGGGGCGACGACCGTCAGCGCCGTGCTCACGTGACTCTCCGGCCGACGCACGACGAACACGTGACTCGACTCGATGAAGTTCTGCAGGAAGACGCATGCGCGCTCGCGCTCGGGGCTGCGCACGGCGACGCCGACGATGTCGACCTCGCCGGCCGACATGCGGGCGACGGCTCCGTCGAAAGAATCGCACACTTCCAGCAGCGTGAACGTGAAGTTTTGGTAGCGCGCTAGTTCGCCGTACAGCCGCACGAGCGGCGCCGCGAGCGCCCTCTCGCTTTCCGCGCACATCCAGAAGCCAACGTTGATATGCGCGCCGCCGAGATCGTGCGCCGGGTGGTGTGGCGTCTCCGACAGAAGGCGTGCGGTGCAGTGATGTTGAGGCGCGGCCGACATTGCCGCACACGACGTCGACGCGTTCGTCGCGCCGACATGCCGACGTGCGGTCCGCTGTGCCGACGCGCTGCCGTAAGATAACAGCAGAACGACGAGCCGTATGATCAGCCGCAGACGCGTGCACGCGAGCGCCATATCGTACGCGCGCGCATGTACACGCACACGCGTCGGAAACTCTGCTGTCGCACGGACTGACCTGCGACCTGGGCGCGCGCGCGTGATCTAGTATAACGGCTGTCAGCTACGTGGGCTGCGCGCTGACGCACTGCGCATGCGTTACCGGCGTACATCCACGAAGTACTGATGACGTCGAGATATTCGTTGCATTGTTGGTTCGAGCCATAGAAATACGTAGAGACACTAGAACGCTGATCGACCACTAAAATTGACCACGGCGAGCGACGCTAGCGCCTCTGCCGAGTAAAGGCAAAATACCGCGGGAGATTTGCGTTTACAATTACATTGACTAAACACGGCGATAATCTTCTTATTCAAGATGCAAGATTCAAGATGTTTATTTGTGCACAAGTCGCGTATATACAGTTTACAGCGGCAAATAGGAAATATACAAGTCATACTCAGTTAATATCTAGTTTACAAAGGAAGCACAGGAGTGGCGAAAGAACCCGCAGGTCATCAGAGTCTGCCACCCCCTCAAAGAAAATGTAATACTAATAGTAGGTAGATGGGTCATTATTATAATATACTTGGTTGCCACAGTGGATGGTGAGCATGAGAAACCGCAAAAACATGACAGCGAGAATGAGCAAAATGATCAAAACATATAAACAAGAAAACTGAACAAAGGTGAACAAAAAACTAAACAAAAATGAACAAACGGAATGAGCAGAACAAAACAGGCAGAGCTCTAATTTACTCCTGTACAAAATAATGTATGGGCAATAGGCGTAATAAACAGCAGTTTACACATTGTTGAATCTTGAATCTTGACTGACCGACTGGAGTGGAATGGATTGACTGACTGACTGATTGACTGATTGACTAACTGACTGGACTGGACTGGCTGGACTGACTGGACTGGATTGGACTGACTGACTGACTGGACTATTTCAACACAGGTCTGACAACGCTTTCATACTGGAGTGATCTAAAATAAAACACCAGTCTTATTGGTAATATTGCTGCCTAAATATTAATTGTTCAACAAATTGTCAACTGACACTATTACCATATTAAGACACTGTGGTTTATTATTACAAATATAAGCTCACACAGGAAAATAGTGAATAGTGTGCGTCATTCAATCTCCATTTTTAATGCGTGAAGTTTATAGAGAAAATTTACAATTTTACACAAACACTGTTCAAAGTCATGATAACAGCATTACGTATTTCACGCATGCCTCTCAACAACCTAAAAGCAAAATTCACAAATAACAATGTCAAGAAATACAAACAAACAAACATTTTTTGCAAAAGGAAATTTACATACATTCACATTAGAATGTCTGATCCCATTAAAAATTAATTGGGAGTGTGAATTTTTTCATCGTGCAACTCGCTAATGAGTTTTCTCAGTCGTTGTCTACAACTCTCAACATAGCTTGGAGTGATGCTGGCAAGGTTGGCACTCCCCACATCCCCAATATGCATCTCACTCTTGCACAATTCCTCCGCCACTGCAATTGCGTAAACTCCGCAGTCGTAGCCATTGCGTTGCTGCGGCATTTCCTCTTCCACGAACCGATCGCTGACAATCCTCATGTAACGAGCCAGCTGTCTCGCGAGCAAGCGAGCCGCGTCGTGATTGTGCTGCGAAGACGAGTCGTAGTGGCGGAACACGCCGCTATCAACGTCTAACACAAGAAGGCTCCAGTGAGAACCACCGACATCGCTGCGCGATTCGCTGTCGTTCACGGCCAACGCGACGAATTTCTTAGTCGACAGCGACAGCGGCTCCAGAAACGCGTCCAGTTCACCAGGCTCGTTAACGAGCTTGATGAATTGAGTCACCTGCAGATGACAACAGGGTTCTGCTGTGAGAGGCATCAGCCAATGCAATATCACAAATGAACACCGACTAATATGCTAGTTATCTAGGATTGATCAATTTTCATCATAAATGGATGTTTCAATGAGGAGTAGGCTGGGGATAAACTTGGAATTTAGCTATCCCCCTGAACTATTTGATAGGCAGATCTAGCCAATTAGAGACGTAATTGGGGCATCGTAAAAATGAGGCTTAGTAATGATGTGCTGCAAAGTTGACAATTGAGTGTGCAAACATGAAAAACACACCTATAGACAATTTTGTTTGACCACCTAGTAACAATATTCAAGTGGTGGTTGTTATCTAACTCAGAAGTATGGTCAATTGTATTACACATGAAAAAGATTAAGCATATATTCACCTGTGGGCTAATGAAGCTGAAAATTCCGCTACAGTCTTTGCACAAAACGTTTTCTATGAATTCAAAGGCAAAGCCAATGATGTTGTCATTCAGCCAGTATGGTCCAGAGAGCAGATGGACATCCGACACACGTAACAAACTGTCATGGAAGCTCAAGACAACATCATCACCCATGTTGACAACTAGCTAGTAGACCTGTACCTGGAAAAAAGTGTGTTACACGGCCGGATATTAATGGGTATATTTAAATGATAGCACTGCTACACATTTCTGCAACATTTTCTTACAAGCAGAACAAATAAGACTTGTTGATTTGACATTACGAAGGAACACTGGTGTTTAGTGGATGAATTTTTAACCATTATAATGATTTCTTTTGCAAGAATTGAATTTTAATGGTTAGTTTAAATTAAACTGCAGAAATATTTTTCTATGCTATAGCTAAGCAGCATATTTGAAGACAAATAGAATATCAGTATCATTACAAGCTCCTTGTCACAGTCATTAAATTTAAAACTAAACTTCTAAACTGTAACATACATCATCCCTGCAAGAAGCAACAGAAGCAATGATATCATCCATAACAATTTACAACAATGCAAGTGGGGTTTTAGTTTTCTCTCAACCTAGTTTATATCCTATGTAGCAAATACCCTCTATCGATCAGTATAGCTGAGAGGGTCTATGTCCCCCAGGGAACTGCCGGAACATACCATGGGTACGGTCCGGTATACCGGAACGTACCCTGGTACTACCTAATATGTCAGACCGTACCGCGCGTACTCTACTAACGAGGCTAGGGAGTCGCCTACGCCTACTCCCTAACCCTAATCCTAACCCTAACCACATCAGATAGTTACCAGGGTACGTTCTGGTATACCGGACCATACCCAGGGTACGTTCCGGTATACCGGACCATACCCAGGGTACGTTCCGGTATACCGGACCATACCCAGGGTACGTTCCGGTATACCGGACCATACCCAGGGTACGTTCCGGCAGTACCCTGGGGGGACATAGACCCTATGAGCATCAGTATACATAACTGTGGGAAATATAACTGGCCACCTCATAAATTGAAACCAACAGCTGGAGTAATTTTATATTTAAAATATACGGGGCATTCATGATCTGACATTAATGCTGGATGAAGGTGTTTTGTTCCGTGTTTATATTATACATTACTTCACACATTCATACAGCTTGCCTTGAAATTAGCTTTTTGCACTGTCAGTGGCAGCTTTCACTCCTTCACCTTCGTAACCAAATTCCTTGGCAACATCAGGATTTTCAGCAGCAAACTTCTCAACTGTATTTGTGTTCAACCAGTCACTTGTATTTATCTGCTTTTTTAAAAGATCCACCAGATCTTCTAGTTTCTTTTCACCGACAGAAGCTTGTAAAACTGGAAATAGAAATTGATTACAATAAGATATTGTGCATGTTGATCGAAAACTATTTCATTGAAATCTACAGTTCGGATACAAGAATCATGCTGTATGCAATTATAGTATATTTAACATTAGATCTTAAGAACCATGGAGTACTTTACCTGGGTACTACCGAACACCGGGCCAGCTCCCATTACTGCTAAACAATTATTATTAGTTTATGACATGGCGCAAAATCAGATCTTGTGGCGCACGTACACACACAGCAAAAGCAGACCGGATGACCAGGCCATTGCACACATACTGCCAGTAACAGTTGACAGTGTAGGATGAATATTTTCCCAGTAGGCCGACATAATCGCAGGAGAATCACAAAACCATACAAGAATCTAATGATGGAAACACACTTGGTAGAAGGCTGCTAATGGACTATAAGCATTCCATTACATTAGCATGGATAGCAGGCATGTAAGTCCCATTTTACAACCTGTCATAATAAATTAATAAGGAATGTGAATAACTAGCGATGTAACACGGAGAAACGTGTAGGGAGAAAAGGTGAAGCATCGGGAAAACGGCTGCCAAAAAATGAAGATGACACCTTGCCTGGAGCAGCACTCCCTCTGGTGCGGTCACATCACGATGGGATTTAAATAGCCAGGGATCATGCCTCATGGCTGGGGTTCTTGTTCTAATTCTTGGACCCACCAGGCTTTCCTTTGAGTTGTGGTGGGAAGTTTAATTCCGGTTACTAACGTTACAGAAAATGGACATGGGAAAAATTGGCTCATCTTTGATTGAAAAGTTTCCTCAAACGGGGCACAGTTAGATCAAGCAGTATTTCTCCTGTCATTTCTTGCTTACTGACTTGTGTTTTAGCATAGAACAATGAATGAGTAGTCTATTTATTTTTAAGCAACACAACAAAAACATGGTTAGTAACGTTACAGTTTTATGGAAGCCCTGAAACGACATCCGAGTTTTTGAGTTTCCGAGTTTTTGAGTTTTCGAGTTTCTGAGTTTCTAAGTTTCATCTGCGCATGCCTTTTCTTATACGCCTTTGCGTATGCGCAGAAGAAACTTAGCAACTCGGAAACTCAAAAAGTCGGACGTCGTCTCAGGGCTTCCATAATATGTCCGTCTGTTCGATATTGTTAAGAGAT
>NW_014577173.1:153909-157086 GCF_000485595.1 Priapulus caudatus | reverse complement strand
CAACAACCCAAAGTCTGATGTTGAAACAAATTATAACACGAATTTTACACGATGCTGTCACACTATTTACAATTTCTATGTTCCGGATTCGGTTCGGATTTCGGATCGGATTTCGGATCGGATTTAGCGATACACATCGGATTCGGATTCGGATTCGGATTCAAAAATTGCCACCGGATTCGGATTCGGATGGAATTCAAAATAGCCATCGGATTCGGATTCGGATTCGGATTTTCAAAAATGCTGTCGGATCGGATTTTTGGTTCATGTCGGATCCGACGCACAGCACTAGTTAGTAACGTTACAGTTTTATGGAAGCCCTGAAACGACATCCGAGTTTTTGAGTTTTCGAGTTTCTGAGTTTCCGAGTTTCTAAGTTTCATCTGCGCATGCCTTTTCATATATTTTATATTAACGTTAATGATTACCGCCCTTGATCTTTACGGCCGCTAGAGGGCGTACCTCACCAGGGCGTTAACCCCGCGCTATCTGTGAGCAGGTCGCAGCGACTGTGATTAGGTCGTCCAATCAGCGAGCAGGCTTTTGCCTGACGTCATTTCCAAGTTATTCAAGTTGAATTTATAACTGCAATTAGTGCACGCTTCTGCCAAAGCCATTAACTAGATTGTTTCCATTCATCAGGTATTCGCCTGGGGTGAAGTTTTGCCGTATTTACTTCTGTACGCTCGATTGCTCGCCGCTAATCCGATTGCCATAAGTCAAACACCGTTTCCGGTCGATCGATAACGAGGCTCGCAAACCGCTGGCGCCGCGCTCGCTTACCGGCGTTAGTGTAGCCGTGCGGAACATAACGACTGTATTATATATGTTTTATTATTAGTGTTCTATTGTCTCTGCTTCAGGCACTTCAGCCCTGAAACGACATACAACTTTTTGAGTTTCCGAGTTTTTGAGTTTCATCTGCACGTCTTTTCATATATTTTATTGTATCCATATTTTATATAATATGTTCTATTAGTATTATTAGTGTTCTATTGTCTCTGCTTCAGGTGTTTGCGTATGCGCAGAAGAAACTTAGCAACTCGGAAACTCAAAAAGTCGGATGTCGTCTCAGGGCTTCCATAATTTGTCCGTCTGTTGGATATTGTTAAGAGATAACCATCAGCGCCACCTATGTGAAGCGATGTAAACGCGAGAGGATAATAAAGAACATGGCTGTCACTAGACCAATAATTGTGCCCTAAACATTTTTATATTCTGATGTTATTTTAGGACCCAATAGCTTTCCATAGACAAAACTTGTGAATTCTGTCGTGCAAAATGCACGACAACCTTTTCACTATTTACGGCCGTGTTACATAGTAAATCAAAGAAATACCTAAAGCCGTCGCTTTATTAACATCTTACCTACATTACAAAACACTTGTCATGCAGTATTCTCCTAGCTCTTTAATCACGTTTATTTTATTAAAACATCACGACATAAAAATCACTCAAACTTCGCTACACACAAAACTGCCAATCTTGCATTGAACTGTACAACGACATTTCTCACCAGCCAATGAAATCATCGCTGTGACGCTGTCCGGTGCAGTTCAATGCAAGATTGGCAGTTTTGTGTGTAGCGAATTTTGCGCGGTTTTTATGTCGTGATGTTTTAATAAAATAAACGTGATTAAAGAGGAGAATACTGCATGACAAGTGTTTTGTAATGTAGGTAAGATGTTAATAAAGAGACGGGTTTACGTATTTCTTTGATTTTCTATGTAACAAATTAAACACGGCCGTAAATGGTGAAAAGGTTGTCGTGCATTTTGCACAACAGAATTCACAGGTTTTGTCTATGGAAGGCTATTGGGCCCTAAAATAACATCAGAATATAAAATTTTTTAGGGCACAATTTATTGGTCTAGGCTGTCACTTGTTAACACGTTCGTTCGGGTCCGTTATTCACTTATTGAAACATCGTTTGTTGGTTACACAATCATGTTCATGCTGTGCCAGCACAAACTAATGCTCAAGGGGTCGTTGTCGTAACAGGTACTACAGATATGTACCCGATATAGATAGATAGATAGATAGATAGATAGATAGATAGATAGATAGATAGATAGATAGATAGATAGATAGATAGATAGATATAGATAGATAAATAGATAGATAGATAGATAGATAGATATCCGTGTCTCTCTCTCTCTCCATCTCTCTCCTTTTCTCTCTCTCCGTCTCTCTCCATCTCTCTTTCCGTCTCTCTCTCTCTCTCTCTCCCCGTTTCCCTCTCTTCGTTTCTCTCTCTCTCTAGCAGCGGATTTTCTAGTTTCGCCTTCGGGTTGAAAGGATCACCATTAGTCATGTCCAGTGACAGTTCCGGGTTCACCTTAGCCTGTCTTTAGCTGTGACTGCAGTTAGGACACTATAGAGCTATAAATAACATACTATCCAGGCCCGTAGCCAGCTTTTTATTGGGGGGGGTTCGTTTTTTAATTTGGGCACAAAGTGAAGGCACGAACCTAGCGAGGGAGCGTAGCGACCGAGCCGGGGGAAGGGTGTAGGAGGCGGTGTAAAGAATGTAAACGAATTGCTAAGAGGAGCAAGTATATGAAACACTTTCAGAGAAATGCTGTTATATTGTTCACAATGCATTACAAAAAACCACTTTGCTGTAGATGTTCCCTGATTAAGGGGTTCTCCCAAAATGTGAT
Organism: Priapulus caudatus; assembly: GCF_000485595.1. NCBI lineage: Eukaryota > Metazoa > Priapulida > Priapulimorpha > Priapulimorphida > Priapulidae > Priapulus > Priapulus caudatus. The sequence continues at coordinate 154,423 of NW_014577173.1, read as the reverse complement.
CAATTAGTGCAGGATTTAGTACACACGTTTTTGCTCAACTATGACTGTGCATACATACTGTAGGCCGGTAATCCTGGATTTTTGGGTGTTAAAATTTAAGGATTTTTACTGCTAACTTTACTGCTAACTTCAGCCTGGACCATAATCTAAACACTAACCTTAAAAACTAATCCTAAACCCTAACCCTACACCGAAACCTAAACCCTAAACCGCCCCTAAAACCAACGTATGCCACAGACTTTTACTTACATTTGACTGTAGAAAAGTGAGAACACCACTTCATAGATCTTTTGCTGTTCTTCTTTCCAGGCAGTTGGGAGCTGCCAATACCGCATGAAAAAAACCATTGCCGTCATATGAAACATTGTCACCAGCTTGTAACCATGAGGCTTGATTGCGGAAACAAGATCGTCCAGCTCTTTTTTTCTACGCACCGCCTCTTCCTGAGCAGTGTGAAGTGACAAATGCACAGCATCTGCCATGTTTGATGGCCGGCGCGAACCCCCCCCCCCTG
>NW_014577173.1:148521-153899 GCF_000485595.1 Priapulus caudatus | reverse complement strand
GTGATTATTGGCTGCACGTGGTCTTCAGTGTTATGAATCCAGCCCAGCCGACAGTTATATTCAGGAGTAAATAACAGGGAGCGACTAAATAATAAAGTAAAGTAAATACGTTAGTATAATATGTATACTCCTGATTTATGGCATATACTGATGACTATCCCTATTTTATTGTATACTTCTCTCTATAATATCAGGCAGAATAGATAATAGAAGCATCTTTCTATTATCCTACTGCCGCACTAATATGCTATTACAGCGCGTTGCCTAGGCCATGACAAATGTAGCTGCGGCCTAATATCCCCCGCCGGTCTCCCTGATAACGGTCAAATGCATCTAAGTATTATAATAGCACGACCATGGTTGAGTTAGGCAACTATACTGCATGTTACTGCTTGATCAAGATGATGCATTTTGGCATAAAAAAAACAATTGTTGAGATTAAAACTGGCAGAGCTTGTTTTTTAAAATTAATTCTAAGCTGCTATCCGATTCTGCATATTGTAGATTGGCCTCACTATATTTAAAGGTATATTTACAATCTTCCCAACTCATTTTCGCTGACCCTGTCGGAAGAATGTTATTTCAAAGCTGCGTGCCGCGTCGGCCCAACACCAGACCGACCGATTACCGCCGCGCCGACCCGGCCGCTAGGCCTACCAACGGTTGGTTATTACCGCCTTGTTGCCTACGCCATCTCCTTATCCACACCTGCGCATCTGTACACTCGGCCATTATGGTACAAGCTGTGCGGTGCCTCCCATTGCCCGTCTGCCCCGATACTGAAGATTTAGCATTAAACTTAAATCTTGCTGTTTATCATACTTTATGTGGCTTTTAAAAAAAAATCGTTAACAACTATCATTACCCATTTTTAAACTATACGTATGAAGTAAATGTAAGCGCCTAAATTTTATATTAATAAATTGAAGCCTAATATACTATATCTACTACTACTATATATTATATAATATATATATATATACTATATATTATACTATATATAAGCCTTATATTATTATAAATTTGATTTATTTAACAAATGTTCAACATTTTTACTTGTTCCAATATTATTATGTTATATCTCTCTCTTTCTCTCTCTCATTTTTTTTCTCTCTCTCTTTCTCTCTCTCATTTTTTTTCTCTCTCTCTCTCTCTCTCTCTCCCCTCTCTCTCTCTCTCTCTCTCTGCCTACTATCAGCTATAAGAAAACATCTATTGCGGCGAGATGTTCACTGGGTTGCCGCGCTTTCTACACGACGCGACGTCTTACGTTAACCGCCAAGCGACGAAACCTTGCAAGACGGTCAGGAACAGTGGATTAAACAGGCGTTTACATGTAAGCATGTGACACATGACACATGCACACATGACGCATGACACGCACGCACAGCACGCACGAAATGCCACACCCCCCGCTGGCCAGGGGACTAAATCACTGGTACAAAACTTGCTCAAGAACGTCGTGACATGTCGTTGACTGCCATTACACCGAGCTGCCTGCCTCACGTGCATATAAAAGGGCCAGCTACCCCCGCGACACCGCGCTCACCTCGGACGAAATACTGTTCTCACCGCGTAACGCTTGCTTAGTACATGTTGAAGCACGAGAAGCAGAGAGCCAGCGGGCGGACTGAGCAGCTAGACGCCAAGCACAAGGTAAGCCTGTAGTTAGTTACTTACACGCACAACACACACACCACACCACACACACACACACACACACCACACACACACACACAGCGCGCCACGCCACCACGCCACGCGCCCTCACAGCGCCACGCACAGCGCACGCGCTCACGCACGCGCCACGCGCACACGCACACGCCACACGCACCACGCACACGCCACACGCACCGACGCACACGCACACGCCACACGCCACACCGCCACACGCACACGCAACCACGCACACGCACACGCACACCGCACCACGCACACGCACACGCACACGCACACGCACACGCACACGCACGATGGCAACACGCACGCACACGCCACACCGCACGACACGCGCACCATGCACACACACCCATATACACAGGCGCCACACCCACACCCACACGCTCACCCGCCGCATGGCCACGATGCATACCACACACACACACACAACACACACACACAGCACACACACACACACACACACACACACCACACAACACACGCACCACGCACACGCACGCGCCACACGCACGCGCCACACGCACACGCGCACCCAGCAACAATACAACCTACACCACAAGCACGTACACATCACACACAAACACACACCACACACACAACACACACACACAGCACACACACACACACACACACACACACACACACACACACACACTAGAGCAGAGATGGAATTCTGTCTGAAGGAAATGTAAATATGAATTAGTCATGTTGGTTCGGCTAGATTTAATTTAAGTGAGAAGCAGAATGATAATGATAGTAGTAGTTACTATAATACTATACACTAACTATAGATACTTGATTCTATGAAAGTAAATCCATATCTGACACACTACCCTAACCACACAAAGCGTTCAACAGATGCATCTCACTACCATCATGAACACATCATCACTAGAAGTGTATAAATATGTTCGTGCTATTATGTAAAGGCCTCTTACATACAAAAACTCTCGTTATTATAAAAGCTCATAGCAAGTTTATACGCAGATTCGTTGAATTCGCATCTAAAGCGCGTGAGCTACGTGCCACGCTAAGTATTTTCTGTCACAAATCTTGTCAACTTTTTTGTTTGCAAGAATACACGTAACACTACGCATGCTCTCAGTAACACATGGTGGTGTTACACACAAACATGCACAACTTAGTAGAGATACTACTATTAGAGTAAGACGACACACGATGTATTATGTGGCGTATATTCATTTACAGGCAAACTTATACAACTTCAACCACAGACGCAGCCGAGTGCAGCCGAATATACCCGAGTGCAGACGAGTGCAGCCTAGTAGAGAACTCAACTATAAACAACGACAGACTAACATGAATTCTCCAGGATTAAAATGGAGTGCGCTTGGCAAAGTGCTATTGGTAGGAATTCATTCCAAGGCTACCGCTGGCGTTCGCCACCTTAGCAAAATGCGATAAATAAATAACAATGGCAATTTTACTACACTAAGTGGCGAATACAATTGGCGAATGATTTAACCGCTCACAAAATTACGATTGAATAATGAAATCGTCAAATTGCAGTGTCGTGTAAACAAATTCCGTAACCTACTCATTTGGTGCAACTACCGTGCAACGACGCAGCAACTTAGTTTTGTGTACATTAAGCAACATTATTATAATTTTTACTTGAATACTTTATTAAAAAGGTTTTCGTACACCTCTTTTCCTATACCCATCATCTGTTTATGCCTTGCTTAGCACATACGATGAAGTTATCAGTGGCTATGGTTGCTAACACAAACTTTGGTGGCTCAAGTCTTGGCTCAAACTTTAAAACATCCAGAGGGAGTCCTGCATTCCCTACAAACATAGCGATAGATTCTTGTTGCCATGCCAACCGTGAGACCTCAGGAAACCAATATAATAACACATCTATAATAGCGACCGTAGAAAGGAGATCGGTGAACGCAGAGCGGAGGTGTTCTGCGATTTGACGATGTTCCGTAAATACGGTAATACGTTTTTTTCTGACGTCAAGAAATGCCGTCGCACTATCACTTCATTAACGGATCGCGCCACGAACGAAGTGCTTATTTATCCCATTTCTCTATCGGCGAGCGCGCATCGCCGCTGTATTTTGTGTTTTTCGAAAAGGTACCGTAAGAGTATGGGGTCACCCGCGCGCGAATGCCTTCATCCTAACCGTGCTTTGACCGTAGTGAAAATAACCGAATCTAATACCCCGCGAATCTCGTGCGTGCGCCCGAATACAGAGTTTACGTTAAGACATCCTCCTCCTCTGATTCACAGGTGGCGACACTAGTACTGCTCGCAGTGACCTCTCTGTCATGCCGCAGCACGACCGCCAGGATCCACGGTGCCGAGAGCGAAAGCGACAGCTCCGCAACCTGTTCTGCGCATACGCGAATAACTTCATAAGCAGTCATCATAAACGCATGTGCTCAGGCGCTGTATGGCGAAAGCGACGCAAGCGGCACCTATTCCGAAAATTACGTCGCGCGCAGCGTGTAGATATGTGCTCTACAAATGCCTGAACACCGCCTCCCGACAAACCATGTTCCCCTGTTACAGCACAATCCCTTGAACAGCCCAGCTTGACGCGTTTTCAATGAAATATTTTCGACTTTGGTATAGTAAAGAGCATTTCGTATTTATTTAACATTATATTTTAATTGAAACGCCTCCAACTGCCCGTGCGCGTTACAGACCGGGCGACGATATTGATAGTAGGTTGCGTGCGAGAACGCGCGGGGGCGACGCGCATGGCGCACGCGACGCCGCCGGTTCGACTAACCCGCAGATTTATCGTCGCTCGCTGCCGTCGAGACATTCTCCTGCGCTAACTTACCGCAAATAGTTCATTTCACACTAAATAAAGAGAGAGAGAGAGACCAGAGGAAGCGCGATTAGCGATAGGCGCGCGGCGAGCAGAGAGAGAGAGACGAGCAGAGACGAGAGAGAGAGAGAGAGAGAGGACGGGCCAGAGCGAGAGAGAGATACAGAGAGGAGGGAGAGAGAGAGCGACAACGGAGGGAGAGAATGAGAGGAGAAGCACCGACAGAGGAGAGGTTAGACGACGCAGAGAGAGGGCAAGAAGAGGGGAGGGACGGAGTAGGAGGACCGGCGGTAAAGAAACGGAAAGGAGGGGAGGACGAGACGACGCGCCATGGGAATCGGGAGGGCGACGCGCAGACGAATGGAGAGGAACACGAGAAAGAGAAGGGATAGAAGAAAGACGAACGGAGAGAAAGAAGACCGGAGAAGAGAGAAGAGAAGACGAGGCGAGAGAAAGAAGAAAGCAGAAGAAAGGAGGCATGGCGCGGAGGGCGAAGTGAAATCAAGGCCGGGTGACTGGCGGCAGTGTTACGGAGTGGCGCAAATAGAATGGACGTACAGCGGTGTGGACGACTTTGACCGATGACAATGGACGATGCACGATAGTTGACGCCGAAGAATCGGATCACAAGAGTCGGTCTATTAGATGGTCACTTGGACGCACATGAGCTATTGCTAACTCTAAGCGGCTCGGTGCGAGGGAGGGGAGTTGAATAGGGCGGAGTACCGACTTAGGCGGCATCTTGATATATTTTCGGCATTACGTGTTAGCCTAGGTTACACGTGAGGATCATCAGTTTAATATTAGCGTTGCATATGAGTATTTCTGCTGCCTATACACCAACCATAGGCTCCCTATAACCGTGTTATGTTTTTAAGTGGCGTGAAGAAGA
>NW_014577173.1:143051-148496 GCF_000485595.1 Priapulus caudatus | reverse complement strand
GGCAAGCGACGCAAGCGGCACCTATTCCGAAATCACGTTGGCGGCAGCGTGTAGATCATGTGCTTCTACAAATGTGAACCACGGTAATGACAACTTCCCTTCCTACATCCGCCGTGAAGTAGTCGTGCGAGAACTCGCGGGCGACGGCGCTGCGCACGCGACGCCGAGTTCTGACGACCCGTGAGGGGGCGGGGGGGCGGGGCCCGGGGGGGGGCGGGGGGGGGGGGGGGGGGGGGGGGGGGGCGGGGGCGTTTTATCGTCGCGTTCGGCCTGCGTCCGGTCCCCGACAACTAATGATGGCTGTACACAAAAGACCTTGGACAGGAGCTTGACGACGTTTCAATTAAATATTTCGACTTTATGGCTAGTAAATAGATTATTTAATTATATTTTATTGAAACGCTCCAAGTCCCGTGGGTTAAAGCCGGCCGACGATATTGATGTTAGATCGTGCGAGAACTCGCGGAGCGACGCGCATGCGCACGCACGCCGCGTCGAACTACCCGTTGAGTTTTGATCGTGTCGCTCGCTGTGCGCTCGGACATCTCCTGCGCTAACTTAACCGCAAATGTTCATTTTCACACTAAATAAAGAGAGACCGAGAGAAAGAGAGAAAGAGCGAAAAGCGTGAACGCGTGACGGCGGTGTCGTAGTTGCGTGGCGTGACGATGACGAATGACGGATAGTGACGCGCTGGTGATCAGACGTTTAATGTATTGACCGTCTATTAATTTTCGTCGGTGCGGCCGTTACGGCATTTTTTATATATTTTCGCATACGTGTTAGCACCTAGAGATTACACGCCTCCCCCCCCCCCCCCCCCCCCCCCCCCTGAGATTTCATCAGTTCTATTAGCGTCGCATACGAGACGTGCTGTAACACACACTAGCTTCCGGTTATAAGTAGTGGAGGGGGCTGGGGCGTCACTTCTTCATCTATACGAGTAGCAGATATCGTAAAACCGCGGAATATACCGTCATCGCGCATTGATTGTCTGTAATCATGCTTCTTATATATTAAACTATGTTGGTGAAAAATATAAACAAAAGACCTTGTTGAACTTTTGAAACTTTGTATTGCACACTTATGTCCTGGGCACACAGAGAGAAACAATTCTTCTTATAAAATAATGTTAACGAATTAAAATGTTCAATCGTCTTACTTCTTCGGTCTCTTGGACTTTGCAACACTCAATATTCAGAAAAGTTTATTTTGAGGCTTAATACATGTAAGAACAGTCGAAGACCAAGCACGAAGGGACTGTAACTGCTTACTAAATAATTAATACTAATTAAAGGATACTAAACCCTATATCATAATAGTAGGCATAAGGTGCCATAAATAATTGTATATACTACAAATTTCTATATGTGCATATCACATTTGTCATAAACAACAGTGAGTTAACTATTTATTTGTTGAACACTTTATTTTGGGCGCTGACATGACACTCCGTGATTGTGCTGCCAGTTTTTTCTTCTCGGTACTTTATGCACCCTGGACAAAGTTTGCGAAGTTTTGCGATTTTTTTCGATTTATTTTGTGCACGTGTAGCAGACCGAGGGCTAATCACAAAAGTGCAAATGATATTTATACATAGCCTTACTACTAGCTTAACCGAACGATTCTTATTTTATGACAAATTTCGCTTCCTATTATAACTTTGAATCTATAAGTTGTTATATAAGTTAGATATTGGCAATTCCTTTGCTCTTCATAATAACCTTGGACCAACTTAAGTAACCCACGATTTTCGACGGCGGTATGATCTGAATGAATTAGCGATATTTTTTATTCGTATTTTTATTCGTTATTCGCGCGGTCGGTCGATCGATGGCGCCTCGTTGGCTAAGCCGCGGGAGTTTCAAAACACACCAAAAGCGCCACCTACGCGGGCCCGTTCATTTTTTCGCGCTGTCGAGAAGCAACCACGATCTCTATTATACTAACTATATAGAGACTGAGTATTATATAGAGTCATGGGCAGCAACGCATCGGCGCGCCCGTCGGCACGTGGCTCCTCTTGCGGCCGCGCGCCGGAGAATACTCGCGGAGATAAATTTTCAGTGGGAGGATGAATGGAATGGATGGATGGATGGATGGATGGATGGATGGTGGATGGATGGATGATGGATGAGATGGATGATGGTTGGATAAGATGGATAAATTGATGGCATTGATGGATGGATGGATGGATGGATGGATGGGGACTGGATGGATTGATGGATGGATGGATGGATGGAATTGGATGGATGGATGGATGCGATGGATGGGTGTCATGGATGATGGGATGGCATGGATGGATGCGCATGGATGATGGATGGATGGGATGGATGGATGGAGGATTGGATGGTATGGATGGGATGGATGCGATAGATGGATGGATGGATGGATGGATGGATGAATCGGTGAATGGAATGGATGGATAAATGCAATGGATGGGATGGATTGCGTCGAGTTTGATGAATGGATGGTTGGATTGATGGTTGGATTGATGGATGGATGGATGGATTGATTGATAAATGGATGGATGGACGGGTGGGTGGGTATTGGACTGAATGCATGGATGGATGGATAGATATATAGATAAATAGATAGATAGATAGATAGATAGATAGATAGATAGATAGATAGATAGATAGATAGAAGATAGATAGATAGATAGATAGATAGATAGATAGATAGATAGATGGATGAGATAGAGTAGATAGATAGATAGATAGATAAATAGATAGATAGATAGATAGATAGATAGATAGATAATAGATAGATAGAAAGATAGATAGAGTGATAGATTGATAGATAGATAGATAGATAGATAGATAGATAATAGATAGATAGATAGATAGATAGATAGATAGATAGATAGATAGATAGATAGATAGATAGCTAGCTAGCTAGATAGATAGATATCCGTGTCTCTCGCTCTCTCTCCGTCTCTCTACCTCTCGCTCTCTCTCTCCGTCTCTCTCTCTCTCTCTCCATCTCTCTCTTTCTCTCCGTCCCTCTCTCTCTCCGTCTGTCTCACTTCGTCTCTCTCTACGTCTCTCTCCCTCTCTCTCGTTTCGTCTCTCTCCCTCTCTCTCTCTTTCCGTCTCTCTCCCTCTCTCTCTCTTTCCGTCTCTCTCCCTCTCTCTCTTTCCGTTTCTCTCTCTCTCCGTCTCTCTCTCTCTCCGACTCTATCTCTCTCTCTCTCTTTCTCTCTCCGTTTCCCTCTCTCCGTTTCTCTCTCTTTAGCAGCGGATTTTCTAGTTTCGCCTTCGGGATGAAAGGATCATCACTATTCATGTCCAGTGACAGTTCCGGGTTCACCTTAGCCTGTCTTTAGCTGTGACTGCAGTCAGGACTATAATTATATAGAGCTATAATTAACATAATATCCGCTAGAGTACGTAGGCAAGAGCGTATGTGTAGAAGAGATATGCATGCCACCAGCGTTTTGCATCTATGCCCCCCCCCACACACACGTGACTCCGGGTTTACATTACATTGTCACATGATGTCTCCTATGTGACACAGTCTCTAATTGTATATAGAGTGCGTGTCGAGTTTTTATATTCGCGTTTAGAACTGAAAATCTTGACAGAGCGTCAAAGAAGTCAATATAAAAAGTTGGTACGAAAATTGAAAAAAAATCAGTTCACCCCCCCCCCTGTTGCGTGTATGTTTCGTATTATTTTACATTTTCAGTGACGTTTGATGATTTACATTGTCTGGTGATGTCGCTTGGTTGACACAGTCACTAACTACAGAGTGCATGTGGCGTGCGTCTGTATTCCACCGGCAGAAAGCGAACTTGTATATACACAGGCGACTCCGTAACGGCGGCATATACAGTGATAGAACACACACTACAGCTGAGATGTAAGTATGATGCCTACCGACACCGTTCAGCAGGCGTGTAGCTCTTGTATCGTAAAGAATATATTTGATCCATCAAACAGATCAATAAAGAATCTATCAGATTGATCTATTGAATCTATCTACATACAAATACGGTAATGATAAAGAAATTCATTCTAGACATATCATTGCGGTGATTATTGGTGGAGTGGTCTTTAGTGTTTATTGAATCAGTAGCACATTATATCAGGAGTAAATAACTTGCGCGCGAAAAGCGCTCGCGAGTGAAACGCGTGACGGCGCTGTCGGAGTTGCGATGGCGGTGACGATATTTTCGCATACGTGTTAGCCTAGTCACACGCGAGGATACTCAACTTATATTAGCGTTGCATACGATACGTGCTGTAACACACACTAGGCTTCCGTTTATGTTAGTGGGAGGGGGTTGGGAGGTCACTCCCTAATCTATACGAGTAGCAGGATATCGTAAAATCCGGTGATATACCGTCTCGCCGATTGATTGTCTGTAATCATGTTCTTATATATAAACTATATGGTGAAAAATATAAACAAAAATCTTTTGAACTTTGAACTTTGTATTGCACACTTATGTCTTTGCGCGCACAGAGAAACAATTCTTATAAAAAAAAAATATTAACGAATTAAAATGTTGAATCTCTACTTCTTCGGTCCCTTGGACTTTGAACATCAATCTTCAGAACGTTATGAGGTTAATACACGTAAGAACAGTGATGACCAAGCACGAAGGACTCTAACTGCTTCTAAATAATTACTAATTAAAGGGATACTACACCCTAGAAATTTAGGGTATATCATAATACTAGGCATAAGTGCATAAATAATTGTATATACCTACAAATTTCTATAATCGTGCAATCACATTTGTCATAAAACAACAGTGAGTTATTTATTGTGAACACTTTATTTTTGGACGCTGACATGACACTCCGTGATTGTGCTGCCACCCTGACAAAGTTGCCGAAGTTGCGATTTTTTCCGATTTATTTTGCACGTTACAGACCGAGGGCTAATCACAAAGTGCAAATATATTTATACATAACTACTAGTTAACCGAACGATTCTTATTTTAGGACAAATTCGTCCATATTATAACTGAATCTAAAAGTTGCTTATAAGTTATGATATTGCAATCCTTCGCCTCTTACATTAATAACCTTCACCAACTTAAGTAACCGCACGATTTTCGCGGTGGTATATCTGAATGAATTTATCGATATTTTTTATTCGTATTTTTATTCGTCATTCGCGCGGTCGGTCGATCGATGGCGCCTCGTTGGCTATGCCACGGGAGTTTCAAAACACAAGCGCCACCTACGCGGGCGCCGTTCACTTTTTCGCGCAGTCGAGAAGCAACCACTGATCTCTATTATACTAACTATAATATAAGAGACTGAGTATTATATAGAGATCAGTGGGAGCAACGCATCGGCGCGCCCGTCGGCACGTGGCTCCCTCTGCCGGCCGCGCGCGGAGAATACTCGGGAGATTCGTGGATGGATGGATGGATGGATGGATAGATGGATGGATGGATGGTTGGATAGATGGATAAATGGATGGATT
>NW_014577173.1:133918-143041 GCF_000485595.1 Priapulus caudatus | reverse complement strand
ACCCGGTGACAAAGTGCCGAAGCTTGCAATTTTTCGATTTATTGCTCGCACGGTGCTACAGTCAAGACGAGGGGGCTAACTCACAAAACGTGACACAATTATATTTATACACATAAGGCCGTAACTACTAGTTAACCAACGCATTACGTTATGGTTTACTGGACAAATTTCGTTCTATTAAGTACTGGAATCCTACTAAGTTGTTTATACGTAAGATATTGCAATCCTTGCTCTTACATTACATAAGCCTTTACCAACTTAAGTAACGCACAATCTCTTCGCAGCGGTATATCTGAATGAATTAGCGATAATCGTTTCATTTATTCGTGATTTTTATTCGTCATTCCGCGGTTCGGTCGATCGGATGGCGACCTCGTTGGCTGATGCGCGGGCAGTTTTAAAACCAAGTGCCACTTACGGTGGGGCGCCGTTCCCTTTTCGGCGCTGTCGAGAAGCAACCACTGATCCTATCATATACTATCACTACGTATAAGGACTGAGATCTATATACGAGATCAGTGGGAGCAACCGCCATCGGCGCGCCCCGTGCGGACACCCGTCGGCCTCCTCTGCCGGCCGGCGGAGAAGGTACTACTCCCGGGAGACTTGCGGCGGGGGCGCCCGGTGGATGGATGGACCTGGACTCGAAGTCGATCCATTAGACTCCGGCGGATGATGGATGGTTGGATAGATGGATAAATGGCCATGGATGGGATGCAGATGGGATGCGATGGTGGGCCCGGAGTGGGGCTGGCGGCGCTCCGGCCGATGGCCGATGGGATGGGGATAATGGGTGGCCTATGGATGGGGCATGGTGGAATGGGATGGATGGAGGATGGGTGGATGGATGGGCCACTGGATGTGGATGGCGATGGATGGATGGAATGGGAGTGGATGGACTGGATGGCATGAGGATCGGCTATGGCATTGGATTTCGGTATGAATGGGATGGCATGGCATGAGGAGCGTGGTCATGGATGGATGGCCGCTGGCATGGGCATGGATGGGCATGGATGGATGGTTAGGGCATGGCATGGCATGGCATGGATGGAATGGATGGAATGGTGTAAGTTGATTATAAATGGAATGGCTCATGACGCAAGAGGTGGGTATTGGACTGGATACGCGACTAGATAGATAGATAAATTCGCATTGATAGATAGACTAGATAGATAATAGATAGATAGAGATAGATAGCACTAGATAGGATAGATAGATAAGAAGATTATAGATAGATAGATAGATTAGATAAGTAATAGATAGATAGGATAGAATAGATAGCATAGATAATAGATAGATAGATAGATAGATAAGATAGACTTTAGATAGATAGATAGGAGAGAGTTAATAGATAGATAGGATTAGATAGATAGATAGATACGATATATAAATAATAGCATACTAGCTGTCAGATACAATAGGATAGATACATTAGTAACTCTGAAGGGACTCAGAAGTAGGAGGTAGAGGTGAGTAGGTGAGACTAGATGAGCAGTAGGCCGGATAGACGTCAGCGCGATGGATGTAGAATAGACGATAGGATAGATAGATATCCGTGTCTCTGCGCTCCGTCTCCTGGTCGTCTGCTACCTTCCTCTCTCCTCTCTCTCTCTTACCGCGGGGGGCGCTCCGCGCGCTCGGTCTCATCGGTCTCTCCTTCGCTGCGCGCATCTCTCTCTTCTCTCTCGGCCCCTTTCTCCTCCTCCCCTCCTGTCTCAGTTTCTGTCGTCCTCCTCTCTACGTCCGTGTGCCGTGCCGCTCGTCTCCTGGCTTCTGCTGTTCGGTCGGCGGCTGGCCCTCATCGCGGCCGCGCCTCGCTCTCTGATTTGCGGGGGTAGACGCGGGCGGCTGAGAGGGGCTGCCGGCGTGTCCCGGCGCTCGCCGCGGGGTGGCGCGCGGCCGGCGGCGCACGTCCCCGTCGCGGCGGGCGCCGGGCGCGGCGCGTCTCTCCTCTTTCCCGTCTCTCTCCTCTCTCTCTTTCGCGTATTTTCTCTCTTCCGACTTACTCTCTCTGGTCTCGGAATCTGTCCTCTTTCTTCTCTCTCTCTCCCTCTCTCGTCTCTTTTTTCTCTCTGCGTTTAGCTCTCTCCGTTATCTCTGCGTCTCTAGACGGATTTTCTAGTTTTCCCTTCGGGGATGACAGGCGATCATCCACGCTATTCATAGTCCAGTCGCAGAGAGGTATCGGGGTTCACCCTAAGCTGGTCGGGTTAGCTGGTGACTGCGACTCAGGGGGAACTATAACTTAAGTACAGAGCTATGAACGCAGATTACATAAATATCCGCGCTTAGGGAGTTAGGGCGCTGAGCAAGAGATCGGTCATATCATAGTAGAGGAGCAGATCATGCATGCCACCAGCCGTTTTGCATACTATGCCCCCCACACACACGTGACTCCGCGGTTTACCATTACATTGCTCACATGATTGTCTCCTATGTTGACACCGTCTCTAATTGTATGTTAGTAGTGCGTGTTCGAGTTGTTTATATTCGAGTTTAGAATGAAAATCCTTGCAGAGCGTCAAAGAAGTCAATATTAAAAATTGTTGAACGAAATCAAAAAGAAATTCAGTTCACCAAATACTGTTGGGCCATTGGTGTTGAGTTGTATTTATTTTTACATTTTCAGTGAACGTCTTGATGAATTTACGATTGGGTCTCGCGGTAATTTGTCGCTTGGTTGACACAGCACTAACTAGCAGATGTGCATGTGGCGTTGCGTCTGTAATTCCCCCGGCAGAAGCTAACTTGGATATACCACACGCGACTCCGGTAAACGGCGGCACTATACAGTGACTATGAACCACACAACTACAGCCGTGAGCATGTATGTAGGCCTCACGACGAGCCGTATCAGCAGGCTGTAGCTCCTTTGTATCAGCAAAGAACAATCTATCAGTTGAGTCTATTGAATCGTATTGACGTGCGCACGGTCCCGCCGGCTATACAATACGGATATGATAAATAAATCATTCCCTAGACAATCCATTGCTGGGTGATTGATTGAGTGATGTGCGTCTTTAGTGCATTTATTTGGAAGATTAGCCAGCACATTATATCAAAGAGGTAAATAACAGAGAGCGATAAATAAGAGTCAAATAACGATAGTTCGGATAATAAATGTTTACTGCATACTGATTCTATGCAGTTATACTGATGACTATCCACTATTGTTGTGCGTTGATATAATTTTATAATATGTTCATTACCAGGGTTGTAGCCAGCGCACAATTTGTTGCGCCGGCTAACATTCCCCTGGGGTCTCCCTAATACGTCATATGCATTAAGTGATATATAAGTAGCCAACATTGGCGATTAGGGCAGCTATTACGTTGCATGTACTGGTGTGATAGACTGATGATTCTTGCGCCATACACGCAATGTCCGTGTTGGAGAATTAAACTCAGAGTGTTTTTTAAATTAAATTCTCAAGCTGTAATCCGATATAGTAGATTATTTGTAGATTTGCTCATAATTTAAAGGTATATTTTACAATCTCAATCATTTTCGTGCCTGTCGTAAGAATATATTTTAAAGCTGCCGCGTGGCGGCTCGGCCAAACACCCAGAGGCCGACTATTACCGACCGGCGCCGACCGGCGTAGCTACAACGGTGGTTATTACCGCCTGTTGCCTACCGCCATCTCCTATCACACCTGCGGCATCGTACACTCTGGCCATATGTAACAAGCTGTGCGGCTGCTCCCATTGCGTCTGCGATACTGAAGATTTAGATTAACTTGAATTTGTGTTTTCATATGTATTTATGTGTTTTAAAAAAAAAAATTTAACAACTATTATTACATTTTATAATATACGTATGAAGTAAATGTAAGCCTAAATTTTATATTAATAAATTAAGCCTAATATATATATTATAATAATATATATATATATATATATATATAAAGCCTATATTATTATAAATTTTATTTATTTAACAAATTCAACATTTTTACTGTTACCAATATATTAATGTTATTCCTCTCGTCTTTCCTCTCTTTCTTTCTCTCTCTAATTTTTTCCTCTCTCCTTTCTTTGCTCTTTTATCTTCTCTCGACTCTCTCTCGTCTCTGCTACCTTAGTCAGTATCAGAAACAATCTTTGGCGAAAGCAGTTAGTGCGGTCTGCCGCTGTCTCTTATCACGCGACAGCTTGACGTCTACGCAGCGACGAGAAAACTAAGCAAGCACGAAGGGAACCAGTGGCATTTAAACATGCTTTAGCATTAAACATGCTGAACACATGATAACAGTCGACACATTGACACAGCGACGCACGCAGTACGAATGGCACACCCCGTGCAAGGAACTTAAATCACATAGGCTACAAACTTTTCAAGAAGGTTCTGCACATGTCGGTTTCGGACTGCCATCTACACCGAGCTGCCTGCTCACGTAGCATATAATAAAGGCCATAACCCGGGACACTGGCTCACTTGGACGAATAACTGTTCTCACCGGTACGTGATTGTAATCGTTGAGAGAGAGAAGAGACGACGATGCGCGGGCGAAGAGAGAGAGGAAGAGATGAAACGAAGAGAGCGGGGCGAGAGAAGAGAGAGAGAGAGAGAGCGGCGGAGAGAGCAAAGAGAGAGCTAGACGCAAGCACAGGTAAGCTGCGTAGTATTACTAGACACACACACGCACACACACCACACACACACACCACACCGCTGCGCCGTCCGCACGCAACGTCACACGCGCACCGCGACACGCACACCACCACACACACACGCGGGCGCGCGCCACACACGCACACGCACACACACACGCACACGCACACACACAAGCGCACACCGGCGCACGCACACCGCACACGCGTCACGCCACGCGCACACGCACACGCCACGCGCACACGCACACGCACACGCACATGACATGTACACAGCAGCCGCCACACGCAAAAACACTCGCGGCCGCACAAACGCACAACGCACACGCACAGCGCACACGCCACACGCACACGCAACACGCCACGACACATGCACATGGCCACACGCACGACGGAGGCACACGGCGCCGCGACAGCGAATGCACACACACACACACAACACACACACACACACACAGCATTATACACGGGCGATCACCACCACGACCCACCACGCACACCCGCGCTTGCCAATCGCACACACCACAACACAACACCACACACACACAACACACACATACGGCACGACGCAGCCGCTCACGCACACACAGCATAACGCCCACGCAACGTATACACCACACGACACGCACACGCACACGCACACCGCACAGCGCACACGCGAACGACGCACATGTACGCAAGCGTACCAAGCACGTACCAACACAATCAAGTCCACACACACACCACACCACACACACCACACACACGTTAGGAGCAGAGATAGGAACTTCGTGCTCCTGAAGCGAAATGTAAATATGAATTAGTCATGTTGGTTATCGTGCTACGACTTTGAATTCTAGTGAGCAAGCAGCAATGATAATGATAAGTAGTACGTTACTGAACGTTTACAAGACACATAATACAACATATTATTGATTCCTATGAAAGTAAATCCATATCGGGACACATACCCTGATCACCACGAAGCGGTTGCAACAGGACAGCAGCTCTCACTACCATCATGAAACATGTCAGCATAGACAGTGGTATAACACATATAGTTCGCCTGCTTCATTCATGTAAAGTGCCCTTTTACATCACAAAAACTTCTTATACTATAAGTTCATAGCAAGCTTTACACGCAGATTCGTGAAAATTCTACGCAATCTCGAATGCGAGTGTGAGTAGTGCGCACGCGTAAGTATTTTGCATGTCACACAATCGTTGTCAACTTTTTGTTTTTGCAGCAAACTACACCGATAAACACTACCGCATGCTCCTTCAGAATAACACGTCGGTCCGGTCGTTTAACACAGCAACACATGCGCACTAAAGCGAGTAGCAGGATACACTAGTTAGAGCTAAGACCGACACACGATGGTATATATTTGGCGTATATGTCAGTTTACAGGCAAAACTTATACAACAATTCAACACCTACAGAACGCACGCCGAGTGCAGCCCGAGAGTATGACGCGGCAACGGTGTGCACGACGATGTGCAGTCTTAGTAGAGAACTTCAACCTAGTAAACAGACGACAAGGGACCAAGAAAATGGAAATTTCACGGATTAAAATGTGAGTGCGTTCTGACAAAGTAGCTATTCTGGTAGGAATTCGCAGGGTCCAAGAGGCTACGCTTGCGTTCGGCACGCTTAGCAATAATTTTGCAGCTCATAATTAACAAGCTGGGATCCTTTACAACCACTAACAGTGAGTGGTCACATACATATGTGCGGAACGACTTCTTAACGGACTCACCAAAAATTACGGATGTTGCTTAATAATGAATCCGTCAAAATTGGCAGGTGTCGGTTGATAAACAAATCTGCGTAACCTTACTACATTTGGATGCATAGCTTACTCGTGCACACGATGCCGCTAAGAACCCACGCTTAGTTTTTGTTGTAATTACAGCAACGATTATCTAATAATCTTACTTGAAGTAGCTCTTATTAAAAAGGTTTTGTTACACTCACTTTCTATACCGCATTATCTGCTATATGCCTATGGCTTATGCAACATACGATGAAATTATCAGTAGGCTATGGTTGCTAACAACAAACTTCTTGCGCTCAAACTTTAACAACACCAGCAGGGGTCCTGACATGTCCCTATCGAAACATAGCAGATACGTATTCTAATGATGCGATAGATAGTGATACTACCTCACGTTCACTTAACGGATCGCGACCACGAACGAGTGATTATCTTATCCATTTCTCTATCGGCCGACGCGGATCGCCGCTCGTGCTGTATTTTGTGTTTCGGAAAAGGTACCGTAAGAGTATGGGCGTCACCGGCCGTGAATGCGCTTCATGTCATCGAACCGTGCTGTGTGACCGTGAGGAGAAAATAACAGAATCTGAATCTAATACCCCGCGAATCTCGTGCGTGCGCCCGAATACAGAGTTTACGTTAAGACATCCTCCTTCTCTGATTCACAGGTGGCGACACTAGTACTGCTCGCAGTGACCTCTGCCATGCCGGCAGACGACGCCAGGATCCACGGTGCGAGAGCGAAGCGACAGCTCCGCAACCTGTTCTGCGCATACGCGAATAACTTCATAAGTAGTCATCATAACTGCATGTGCTCAGGCGCTGTCATGGGCAAGCGACGCAAGCGGCACCTATTCCTGAAAATTACGTGCGCAGCAGCGTGTAGATATGTGCTCTACAAATGTGAACAACCGCTCCCGACAACCATGTTCCCTGTTACAGCACCAGCCCGTTGACGCGTTTCAATGAAATATTTCGACTTTGGTATAGTAAAGAGATTTCGTATTTATTTAACATTATATTTTATTGAAACGCTCCAAGTGCCCGTGGGTTACAGACGCGACGATATTGATGTAGTCGTGCGAGAACTCGCGGGGCGACGCGCATGCGCACGCGACGCCGCGTTCGACTACCCGTGAGTTTTATCGTCGCTCGCTGCGTCGGACATCTCCTGCGCTAACTTAACCGCAAATGTTCATTTCACACTAAATAAAGAGAGAGAGAGAGAGAGAGAGAGAGAGAAAGAGCGAAAAGCGTGAACGCGTGACGGCGCTGTCGGAGTTGCGATGGCGGTGACGATGACGATGACGATAGGGACGCCGGTGATCAGACGTTAATGTATTGACGCTCTATAATTTCGTCGGTGCGGCGTTACGGCATCTTTTATTTATTTTCGCATACGTGTTAGCCTAGTTACACGTGAGGATCATCAGCTTATATTAGCGTCGCATACGAGACGTGCTGTAACACACACTAGCCTTCCGTTTATGTTAGTGGGAGGGGGTTGGGAGGTGACTTTCTCATCTATACGAGTAGCCGGATATCGTAAAACCCGGGAATATACCGTCTCGCCGATTGATTGTCTGTAATCATGTTCTTATATATAAACTATGTGGTGAAAAATATAAACAAAAACCTTTTGAACTTTGAACTTTGTATTGCACATTTATGTCTTGGCACACAGAGAGAAACAAATTCTTCTTATAAAATAATGTTAACGAATTAAAATGTTGAATCTCTACTTCTTCGGTCTCTTGGACTTTGAACATCAATATTCAGAAAGTTATGAGGTTAATACATGTAAGACCAGTGAAGACCAAGCACGAAGGACTGTAACTGCTTCTAAATAATTATACTAATTAAAGGGATACTAAACCCTATATCATAATAGTAGGCATAAGTGCATAAATAATTGTATATACCTACAAATTTCTATAATCGTGCAATCACATTTGTCATAAAACAACAGTGAGTTAACGAATAAAAATACGAATAAAAAATATCGCTAATTCATTCAGATATACCGCCGCGAAAATCGTGCGGTTACTTAAGTTGGTAAAGGTTATTAATGTAAGAGGCAAAGGATTGCAATATCTTAACTTATAAACAACTTATAGATTTAGTTATAATAGGAACGAATTTGTCATAAAATAAGAATCGTTCGGTTAACTAGTAGTTAGGCCTATGTATAAATATATTTGCACTTTTGTGATTAGCCCTCGGTCTGACTGTAACGTGCAAAATAAATCGGAAAAAATCGCAACTTCGGCAACTTTGTCAGGGTGGCAGACTGGCAGCACAATCACGGAGTGTCATGTCAGCGCCCAAAAATAAAGTGTTCACAATAAATAGTTATTCGCGCGGTCGGTCGATCGATGGCGCCTCGTTGGCTAAGCCGCGGGAGTTTCAAAACACAAGCGCCACCTACGCGGGCGCCGTTCACTTTTTCGCGCTGTCGAGAAGCAACCACTGATCTCTATTATACTAACTATATAAGAGACTGAGTATTATATAGAGATCAGTGGGAGCAACGCATCGGCGCGCCCGTCGGCACGTGGCTCCCTCTGCCGGCCGCGCGCGGAGAATACTCGGGAGATTCGTGGGAGGATGAATGGATGGATGGATGGATGGATGGATGGATGGATGGATGGATGGATGGATGGATGGATGGATGGTTGGATAGATGGATAAATGGATGGATTGATGGATGGATGGATGGATGGATGGATGGATGGATGGATGGATGGATGGAT
>NW_014577173.1:126251-133908 GCF_000485595.1 Priapulus caudatus | reverse complement strand
TGTCTCTCTGTCTTTCTCTCTCTCTCTCTCTCTCTCTCTTGCACTATTTCGTCTCTAGAAAATGACTTTTTGGCATTATGCACGCAAGTTAAATTCCCCGTGGACGTCTAGAAGGCATTAGAAGTAAAATTGATCTTGTTGCGTATTTGTGACATTCCGTCAGGCGGCGTAGCCACAGCGACCGGTTGGTCATTTTTGTGTTTGAAATGTGTTCAGACAACTTTGCAGAAATTCGCATCATAGCGCTGCAAAAGTTTCGAGCGGAGCACAGAGCAGGAATCTGTAGTTATTCAACATGAATAAAGTGTATGTTGTGTAAGCGACGTAACAGTGTGACTATTTTTAATTAATTTCTGTTCGATGCTTATTTAGATCTGCTGCCTATGGACGCCCTCTGTTGTTCACCACCTGAAGACAATTTATGCGCCATCTAGCGGATCACGTTTTCGAATCTGACGCCAGTCTCTTCATGCTGTGTTTCCAAGATGGCAGCGCCCAAACAGTAAATAGCAATAAATAATATCTTGATAAGTAATAAATTAATGCATAAATTTTGCTCTTTTCTGCCGTATGGATTTATGTAAATCGTTGTCGCATAGACATGGCAGCGATCTCATGGTTAGACTATTAGATGTAGTCCTGGCTATGCTGGCTGAAAACCAGTATTATAATCAGGAGTCTATCAATGACAATGTTATTGATGGTCCAGACTCCTGGTAGTGGTAGTGGTATAATCTTATAATCTTTGTCTGTTAGTGTGAGTCTGTGACCATGCCATGGCATGTTGTTGACTGTGTCTGATAGACTAGTGTTGTATAGGCATATTTTTTATTATGATTTATGGCGATTGGTTAAGTTGTTATGAACATAAACATGCATGTGCATACACACATGCGCGCGCAAGCACACACGGACACACGCACGCACGAGCACACGCACAACATGCACGCACAACACGCACAGATAGAGAAAGAGAGAACGGCAGCCAGAAAAGTGAGGGCAGCAGAGAGAGAGAGAGACAGACAGACAGAGCAAGAAAGAGAAATGGTGTTGATATATTTATGCTATTGCGAATGACCTACCCTTGTTGATTCACTTTCCTAATTAGCCGTATTCAAACAGCTTCCCTACTGACACTATATAGTGTTTCATACGGTTTATTCCCAGTTGGCCTACTCCCATTTTGCCTACGGCAAAATTCCCATTTTGCCTACAACAAAATTACCAGTTGGCCTACACCCATTTCGTCTACGCTCAAAATCTACCCCATTTCCATTTCGTCTACGATCGGTTTGTTCACTAAATAATCATTTATAATTAATTAATTATGGTAGTGATTGGCATGTACATAGACTACAGTAACCAGAAGAAAATATAGGTACAAATAATGAGAACACAACTGGACAAAAATAGAAAATACAGTAGAATAATCGGAGTAGGCAAAATGGGAATATTGCAGATTTTGAGAGTAGATGAAATGGGAGTAGGCCAACTGGGATGTTACCTCTCATACTAGTTTTTCAGTTTCATACATTGCTGGTAATTAAACTACTAATTTATCACAAACATTGTGGTTTCTCTAGTATATTATATTTCATATAGAGTGTGCAGATCTATGTTGAAATTAATTTTGAGATTATTTTGGGGGTTAGATCCATGTTTTGGATCAAGGATAGTTTGGGACCTCCGCAATATGTTTTCGCATATGTACTACACTAATCTGGGGTGCTACACTAGGCTTGGGCCTATGTCTCTGTGGCCACTACCCACAATGGCAAATACAAATTATAGAGTCAGTCTAGACCTTGGATGAAACTGATGATACTGAACAAAAATATAGGTGTATGATCTAATGAACTATCTATTTTAACAGATAGATATACGGAATAAACGTGTAACTTTGGTCACTAGCTACAGCTTAGTTATATATACCTAAAACCATGAGCATATAATATATACAATCCAGTTAATATGATTAATATCACTCAATATTTGATATACGTTTCAGGTATGGATTAATCTTGTCACAGAAAAAGCAGAAACCAAATCTGAGTGTCAAACCATCTATCTTTGATGAAGATAGCGATGATGAGGTAATATGCTGTAAAATATGAGGATATGAATCTGTCAATCAATCATATTATTTTTATGTAAACTTATCCATGGTATTGTCATTAAAGCTACATTGTCTTGATGTTAGAGAGCTATTCTAATTACTATCGTAATGTTTTTACAGTCAAGCTAAATTACAAATACAAATTAATCCCCACTATCATGAAAATCGTGAATTCATTGTGCCATCGCAGAACACTGGGAACCAACTGGTGTCATCATGCTCTGTGCAAAATTGTACCAAAACAAATTAAATCTATAGATTTCTTGTACATTTTCAGATTGTGTATCATGCAAATTTATTGATCTGAGAATAACAGACGTCTAACCTGCCTAACTGTTATCATAGTTTACATAAGTTATCTGCATGTATGTCATTTCATTATTTGTATGCCAAAGACTTGCTAATATTGTAATAAATGCTTCTATTTTATACCAGACGAAACATCGAGGGCCTCTTAGGGGTCCAGCCGAGACCAATCTCAATCGATTGAAGAAGGAGACAAAGCTACAAATGCAAAAGGCTATTGAACAGGATCCTAATGTATATGAGTATGACACCGTCTATGATTCGATCGAAGAGAAGAAGAAGGAAATGGAGGCAAAGTTGACTCAGAAAGATCGCAAGGTGTAGTAGTCATGTAATCTAGTCGCGTAGGAAAAACAACTATAGGCCTATTATATAAATATCTTGGTGCCACTGGTATTCCTAAGATGACAGCCAGTAAACTTCAAACACTTGATTTGGTGATTTATTTGTTTGGCAGAAATATATCGAATCATGAGTAGGGCTTTTTATTTTCCTTATATAGTTTTAACTGTGTTCTCATTACAGCCTAAGTACATCGAAAAGTTGTTAAAAGCTGCCGAGTTGAGAAAAAAAGAGCAAGAAAGGAGAAAAGAGGTACAAATTCAGATGGAGCGGGAGGCTGAAGGGAATGAGTTTGCAGATAAAGATGCATTTGTAACATCCGCATACAAGAAGAAACTGTTGGAGAGACAAGAGGAAGAGGAAAGAGAGAAACGCATGGCTGAACTCGAAGGTATAGCTCTATTTTATAGACTGTATTTGTTGGTATTCATCTTATGCTACAGCATCCAATACAAGATATGACTAGCATAGATCTACACAGAAACTATATGCTCGTTTGTCTAAATTCCACACATGTATTTATTTTATTTTATCCGTTATTTGTACAGATGAACGTTGTTAGTAACTTAATTTGGTGATAGAATTTGCACGTGTTTCGTGAAAATCTTGTCACAAGTGACTTTCATTTCTAGCTCTGCAAGATGTTACAAAGCAGAAGGACTTGAGTGGGTTCTATAGACATCTGCTTAAGCAGCAAGTGGGAGAGGAGAAGATGCCAGATGCTGCATTGAAGTCAGCAGCTATATCAAGCAGTATACAACAATCAGAAAGGTACACATTTATTCTGATGAGGGAGTTAATGACCAGGGGGTCTTCACCTTTCTCCTCTGCATTCACCGAACCCCATCCTTTCCTTGGAGCATTGTCAGAAACATTTTACTCTTAACATTAATACCCTAACATTAACCTTTTCCCATTCACTATTGACAGAAACAATGTAAAGTTACGAGAATGAAAAATGCTAGTATATTTTCTCGTAAGTCTATGATATTCAACACCTTGTAACCATAAAACGCAGGTTAAAAGAATGATATTACACACCAAAATTACAATTATATTGATATTGTATTGTAATATATTTTTAGTGAAAGCTACATTTTTCATGAGAAACCTTGGAAACGTTATCTCCCAATCACCTATCACAACAGCTACTCACAAACGTGACAATTGTTCTTTTACTTCTTATGTTTTGATGAGTTGCAACATTTGTATCGCAACATGCATGCCTTCGCCTGATGCACAATATGAGACATACTTGAATTTGAGATTTGTGATCGATTCTCATTCAGTAAGCAGCGTTGTCAGCAAATTAAGTAATTACACCAAATTCCTATTATCGTATATTTGTTTATAGCTGTAATGTGTTTATGTCAGCGCTATTTTCATCACTTAACATTAGCTTTAAGTATTATTATAGCATTATCTTTACTCGTAGCATTGCTATGTTTCTGGCAACGGGTCCGAGAACTGCTCCTGCTTTTGCTTCTTAAACGTAAAACAGTCTCGCTCGAGTCACTCATACTTGATCGATCAATCTGCTTCTATACTCAAACAATCGAAATGTATTTTCACACAGCCAACCGTCTGGGGACAGCAGTCCGCCAAAGCTCGAGCCGTTGGACCCATCCACGGCTGCTGCGAAGCACACGACACAGGCGAAAGCCACTTCTGAGGAACGCCAGCTGCCAGTCAAGATCGAAGAGTCGCAGATTGAAGGCGATCGGGTCACCACGAGGCAGGCGGAACAATCGAACAATGCGCTGCAACCGGCGATGAAGGCGGAGACGTTTGAGGAAGATGCAGACACGGATATCGACGACGATTCGTCGAGCAGTGAGCCAGCGCAGCCGCCACCAGCCAGCAACGATACGGCAGCAGACAACGCTCGGTCAGTGCCTGCGAGGAACGACGAGGAAGAGAATGAAGCCACACTAGCAGAGACGTTGCAGGAGAAGACTTCTACTGACAGCGTCGCTCAGCAAGATACGGTCGCGAGCGGAAGCAGGGATGGGGAGTCTGAGCGAGACAGAGATAGGGCCAGTAGCAAAGGTGAAGAGCGCAACCAAACCAAAGATAAAGACAGTAGCAGACATAGAAACAGAGGTAACAGAGGGCGTGACAGGAGCAGGGATAGAGAGCGAACGAGGAGCAGGGATAGAGGGCGTGACAGGAGCCGGGATAGAGAGAGAACGAGGAGCAGGGATAGAGAGCGAAGGAGGAGCAGAGATAGAGGGCGTGACAGGAGCAGAGATAGAGGGCGTGACAGGAGCAGGGATAGAGGGCGTGACAGAAGCATGGATAGAGGGCGTGACAGGAGCAGGGATAGAGACAGTGGGAGATATAGAGAAAGAGATAGAGGGCGTAGGAGTAGAGATAAAGACAGCAGTAGATATAGAGACCGAGATCGAGACAGTGGCAGACATAGGGACAGGCATAGTAACAGAACCAGAGACAGAGAAGAGGACAGGTACAGAGACGGGCGTAGAGCTCGCAGCCAAGATAGATCTAGTGATAGAGAAAATGACAGAGATCGTAGAGACAAAAGTAGGGATTCGGACCGAGATTCTGAACGAAAACAGCACAGAGAACGACAGAGCGAAGGAGAACCTCCTCAGCATGGCTCGGCAACAGCTCATAAAACTGCCGAGTCTAGCCAAGGCATCGCCAATGTAAGCTTGGACAAAGACGAGGTGTCACCAGACAAAGATAAAGCGATACCACGCGAAGATGATGTGATGCAGGGCAAGGAGGCGACAGCAGTCAGCGATACCGAATCGGCAGGAGACAGAGAGAAGCCGAGGCAAGACAAAGCTGCATCTGCAAAGCTAGATCAAGAAGAGCGGCCACAGGGCGTGCAAGAAGAGGAGATAGTTGGTCCAGCTAGGCCACCTATTCTTGCCAGCGCTTCTTCTAGTGAACCGGAAGAGGAAGACCTCACTACTGAGACACCAGCACCAGTGAAGCCCGACCCAATGGCAAAGTTTGCGAAACGTAACAGGGAAGATGCGGTGGCCTCCGCCAGGGAGCGTTACTTGGCGAGAAAACGGGCGAGAGCAAATGACAATACGCGAGTGACCGAGCCTGCGGAATAGCACGGATCGCGGGTGCGCCACCTAGTGGTGAATGTGACAAATAATTCCCATTGTGACGTCATAGGAAGACGTGATAGG
This sequence comes from Priapulus caudatus, assembly GCF_000485595.1. NCBI lineage: Eukaryota > Metazoa > Priapulida > Priapulimorpha > Priapulimorphida > Priapulidae > Priapulus > Priapulus caudatus. The sequence goes on along the minus strand of NW_014577173.1, from coordinate 127,974 downwards.
TAGTGAGGCACTCTAATTTTGTATGCCACAGAGCACAGACTGATTCACAATGTAATGTAAAGGACAACTTGTTGCATATCACTTGCACGGTTTGGTATATATATAGGACGTATATGTACAGTATTTGTGATCTGTCATCTTGTATTATTGCTGCTTATCAGTGTAGCTCATGCATTTCGTAAGAAATACATTCATTGAGGTAAGTTTCAGAATTTTAAATAAATTGGTAAGTCACATTGGTAGTATAACACACTACAATCTGTTATTTGTAATGTGGACGTGATAGCGACAGTGGGTTTGAAAAGAAAACATTAATTTAGGTAATTGTATGGGGGAATTTTTATGGTAATTTGAATTTGGCAATTTGTGTATATTGTGAAATCGTGTGAATAGAATTCTAATTAGCTAAACACCCTGTATGCGTTTTTGAGTCGGATACATGTTGAGGAATCGTGCCGTAGCACTCATGAGTCGATCAATAGTAGAGAGTAGAGTAAAGATATTCGTGTTCAGTTCACAGATAAATACATATTTAATTTCACATGATGACAAACATTTACAATATTTACAAAAAAGGTAATACTAATGCGGCAGCATGTCGTGAATTTGTACAAATTTTTACATACTAGACAATTATCAACATGGCGTACTGTACCAAGCTATCAGTTCTAATGCGACAGACCTGGTTGGGCATACAGGTATGATAGACGCTACGAGGATATTCAACCTCTCACACTCTGTGAGTCCTCCTTGTGTTACACAGACACCAGGAAAACCTTCAGAGTTGCTGGCTAGGTTGCAGATGGTGGCTTGTCTTACCTAAGCATTCAAGTTCCTGAATATTTCAGCCGAAACATGCATACTCGGCTAGTGTTTAGTGGTTATTTTTGCTAAAAAAAATGGTAAAAGTATAAATACGTTTGAGACTACACCGCGAGGCACAAAAGCACAATTCGAACAACGCGCGTTATACATTTACATTACATATATATATATATATATATATATATATATATATATACATATATATATATATATATGACCCATTAGCGGTTTATAACATATTAAAATACGTAGCAAGACTTCTAATATCTTCATATACTCGGTAGTACTTGACTGTGCAGACCTTACACTGGGTATTATTCTACAGGGTTACAAAACTTTGGAAAGCTAACTTCTGTGCCATACAGACATACTACACCTATATGCATGTCAGCGCAAACATCGCTAATAAACTCCACAAAGCAGTGAATAGATTTGAATACGTACATGTACGACTATATGTAATACGTCTACAACTAGCACTCTATCGCGCCGCATAATTTACGTATATTAATACGTAATATTTCACATGTGAACACGTACAACACCTCTGAAAATGATATCCACTACAGACATGGCATGTTGTGTGTGCTGTATGCACCACGAGAAAAACGCGTACATCTCCTATGCTTTCCCAGCAGATCCAATGGTTCTTCATCTACCTAATATCCTATTATTAATAATATACGTATTATTAAATAGCTTATTTACAACACGAGTAACATTCTAGGAACAGATTTTGCGACTGGATGATTGTAACGTATGCGTTGAAAAGTTAAGCGAACGTCAAGTGAGAACTGCATGCATGGAAACGGGACTCGTCTCCTTCAGAGAAGCCATAAAGCGTGTTGACAATACGATTCGCACGCAGCACGTTGAAGGTCAAGACACACTGCAGCGC
>NW_014577173.1:119965-123986 GCF_000485595.1 Priapulus caudatus | reverse complement strand
GTCGTCGTCGTCGTCGTCGTCGTGTGTGTGTGTGTGTGTGTGTGTGTGTGTGTGTGTGTGTGTGTGTGTGTGTGTGTGTATGCGTGTGTGTGCGTGTGTGTGTGTGTGTGTGTGCGTGCGTGTGTAGTAAGTACTGTGTACTCACGGTGAGGGTTTCGTAGACGAACTCGCGGCTGCAGTACTTGCAGGCGACTCGCCGCTTGCTGCACTCGTTCAGCAGATGGTTGGAGAGGAAGCGACGCTGCAGGGTTGCACCGCACTTCTCCTCGCAGAACACTGGCTCAAACTGACAGCTTCCCAGGTGGCCCTGTAGGGGGAAAACAGACGCTCAGTCACGATGCGAGAAGCGGACACATCCCACGTATCCCTCGCTTGGAAGTCTCCCCTTTATCCTGTCATTTTACCTAGCGTTCCCTACCAGCTCTATCCCTGACTTCATATCACTGCATGCCCATCTCCAACGAACCTCCATCCTAATTTGATCCCTCACCTTATCTGAACTTTCTTTATATTTACTTCCACATCTATCTGCCTCCCGTCGTCTTACTTTACTCGCTCCCAAGTGCATGTGTTTTAGATGGTTACCGCTAACCCGCGCGTTCCCGCCGCCACTGATGGCCGAACGAGGGCGCCACCTGTCCGTCCTCACCTCGAGCATTTCGCCGGTGAATTCGCGGCTGCAGAACTCGCACGTTTCCTTGCGGCGCGGACACGTGTACGTCAGGTGGTCGTCCAGCGCAATCTTAGCTAGCATCGCCGGACAATTGTTCGTGCAGGGCACCGCGTCGTAGCGACACGTCACCAGGTGGCTCTGCGAACGGAAAGACAGTTTGGAGATTAATCACGCGAGAACACGCGAGACAGTCAACTCCTTGGGCAAAACACTGGCGAAGATCGCGCCTGAGAAGCTAAGTGAAAGTGTTTCCCCTGTTACGTTGCGATGCGTGTCTCATAGTTTCATAGCAGTGCAACTTTCTTACAACGCTGCCACCGAATGGCGCTACCATCTGAGCTTCAGCTGAGTCTGAGCCTGAGAGACTGAGAGTCTCTCTGAGAGACTGAGAGTCTGAGTCTGAGCCTAAGCTCAGGTGTCAAACGAGATGGAAGCGCAACAATAAGATACTATAAAGATACGATGTTGGGCCATTCAGACAGGAATATCACAAGATACAGTAGTAGCTGGCAAACATCGATGATGTCTAAGCTTCATGATATAGGCAGAACTCAGTCGAATATCGACCAATATATTCACGCGTCCAACGGTCAACACCGTGCGACAGTGTTGTACCTACTGCATGCACTATTCAGCTGAGCATATATTGACTCATTGATCTCATCCAGCTCTCTGTCGCATGCAGTTTTCCTCTACTCGCTCTCTCGCTCGCCTCTCTCTCATGCACACGGAAACACGGACGGTGAGTATTAACGTCGGCAACTCATACCACGGGCACTACATGCACACGGAAACACGGACGGTGAAGTTGTTCGAACACGAACGGTGTTGAAATACGAACGAAGTTGTTGGAAATATGAACGGTGAATACGATCCTCTAAGTTATGCTACAGGCGCACTAGGGCCGTTTCAATAATTAAAGAAATTCCGATAAATAAAATGAAAGTAAATAAATACGATTTGTGTTTACTACCTACGTCTAAATGTGTATCTACTTTATATCGCCTAATAATTCCACGTAAATAAACGTGCAACGTTTAAATGCTCCTCTGCGTGACAGAATCTCACCACAGTCACGCCACTGTGCACAAACTCACAGAAAGGTCAAGAGTCAAAACACAAGACCAAAATTATACTTTTCTGTGAATTTGTGCACATTTATCTACACTTCAAAGAATGCGCGTGCTCATGAGTAGCTGGACAGTAGTTAACTGAAGGTTTTCAGTTTGACACTCAATCTGACATCTATGAACGCTTACCCTGAATTTGCAGCCCATGTCTTTGTACATGCAGCACACGGTTGCACCCGCGCAGGACTCTAGCAGGTGCGTCTCCAGTTTGTCACGCGGAATCTTTGTCGGCTCGCAACGGTTGGGACATAGCACGGGGAACCTGGGGCACTGGTACTGATGCGTCTGTAAGCAAGGCAGCTGTGAGCATCAAGCGACACGGGGCTGATAATAACGATGAGGAGTTGGTGGGAATGTGCAAGGAAGTTGGTTGCCGGACGTAAGTAATTGGCACTGTCGTTGCTTTTACATTTTTTTCGTTTTAATTTAGATGAAAATGTGTTACATTTTATTGATTTGCATGCTCTGTTTTTGAGCAGCGCAAACTAAATGTGTGTGTGTGTGTGTGTGTGTGTGTGTGCGGTGCGTGTGCGTGGTGCGGTTGCGTGTTGCGTGTGGTGCTTCTGGGCCGAGACGTGGGTGTGCTGGTGCAAATAATCGCGTTTCTCACTGTTACTCTTCCTAAGATGAAAGGTATTAAATAATATTCTGGTCCGATGTCCCAGCAAACGATTTTTTTTCCAAAGATCGCAAGGCGATGGGCGGGTTACGCGCGCGGGCTGCGTTCGCTCTATTACACCGAGCCGTCATAGTAGGAGTTGGAAACTTTCCTAGGGATCGTGTGGCTATTATTCCTTTTGAATTCTTTCGTGGTGCTGTGTGTGTGCTTGTAGATTGGATTACTTGTGTGTTCACGAGGCTGTGCTTGTGCGTGATCTTGTCGCTTTGTTTCGTGATAGCAGCATGTGCCGCCTTTTACGACTCTCGACGATAGTCGCTAGGTCGTGTGTCCTCACTGGCGAGTAGAGAAATTTTTTATATTTGTTACTCGGTTTAACTATTAAATTGTTATGTGAAGTGGTGTTGTGGTGCTTGTGCTGGTGTAAATGTGCGCGTTTGTTGGTGTGGTGTGTGTGTGTAAAATGTCGTTGCTTTTGTTTGTGGCTGTGTCGTTGCGTGTGGTCAGCTGCGTCCGGGGGAAGCACGGACGCGCGTGGCCTTGCGTGGGAGACAGAATATGGCGGTCTCTGCCTTGCTGTGGTGCGTAGGCGTCTGTGCTCGGTCGTGTGGCTGCGCCTGTGGCTGTGCGCCGTCGACCGCGCCGCCGTCGTGTGCGTTATGTTCTTGCGTCCCGTGGTCCGGACATTGTTGTCACCTCGCGCACACGGTGCCCAATTTAAAATATCAACTTACTCCGAGTAATTTATTAAGGGCAATAAATTTGATGTGTGTTTGTGTAAAAATGTGGTGCGTTTGGTTCGGTGTGTGTCGTGTGGTGCGCCAACGCAGCTTGAGCGCGATATTGTGTTGGTATAGATTTAAACTATATATTCACAATTCTACGTTCGCCGTTACCATACACATCACAACGACATTTGTGGCGATACATTAACTTCAGCAGTAGGCGGCGTTTGGTGGTAGGATATGTTGTGTGATGGTGTGTGTGTGGGGTTGCAGCTGTGTGTGTGTGTGCTGTGGTGGGCGCATTCGCAGCCCCCCTGCGTCGTGGGTGTGTGTTAGGCGTGGGTTAGCGTGCCTTCGAATCCACGTGCAGCTGTGGACCGGTGAGAGGTGCCCAGCGCGCTCAGCCAGGTCACATATGTGAGTCGCAACATTGACACAGTACTACTTACGGATCGCTGAAGCACGACAACACGAGGGCGTGTCAAGCAGTAATGTCTGTGTGTGTGTGTGTGTGTGTGGGTCCGTGTGGTGTGTTGTGGAGTGCTTGTGATGTATGCACGTTTTGTGTAGTGTGGGCGTTGAGTGCGCTGTGCGTGTGTGCGCTGTTGCTGTGTGCGTGTGACTGTGTTGCGTGGTAGCGTGTGCGTGTGTGCGCGCGTGCCTCTAGGTGCCGTAATCCGTGTACGCGTTGTAGGGTGTGCTACAGATCTCGTTTTGGAATATCAAGGGTCTTAGACTTGTGCTGGTGAGAGGTTGTTAGAATCGTCTCAGTCGGGGGTAAAAGGATAGTGACGTGTGTTGTAAGATGAGTGGAATTTATCCAAGGCATTACGGAGATATAGCGTTCCAGTGGTTCGAATTTCGCATCATGGTT
>NW_014577173.1:118209-119292 GCF_000485595.1 Priapulus caudatus | reverse complement strand
CTTTCTCTCGCTTTCTCTCCTTCTCTCTCTCTCTCTCTCTCTCTCTCTCTCTCTCTCTCTCTTTCTCTTTCTCTTGCTCAGCGCGTGTTCTATTTATATACAGCATAACTTATCGACATCATGTCACCCAACTAATGCACTAGTCATTACACGACAGCAATTAGTAAGGACTATCGCTAGAGAGCTATGGGTCACGACTTACGAGCCGCTCAACACAATACCCTGTCGAACCCGCTGGCGTGGATCCCGCTACACCCGGTGCGTACAGTCAAAGACTCTATAATCTATATACATATATACAAGAGCGTATAACGAAGGAATAATAATTATAATTAAATTAATAATAATAATAATAAGCGAATAATTTTGTCAATCATTGACAGAAACACGCGAGGTTTCCCGAAGTTATCTCAAAGCGAGAGACAGTCGCAGTAAACACTGATCTCAAGTCGGTTTTTAGCGAAAATACCAGATTTTCACCGCTCATTATCTCAGCGTAGGGGCATCGTAGGGACATGCGGTTTGTTTTATATTAACAAGGTAGGACAGCTGATCAATAATACTGCAAAGAATCGTCAAAATAACGGGGAAAGTTTATTAATTCGACTAATACTGCAACATGGTTTTAGCATTTCACCGTTGTACGCTCTCCTTCTTTATACGCTCTTGATATATAGTATAAAGACCTAGACCAGATATAAACCTAGATATATAGATATATAGATCCAGATATATAGATATAGACCTATATCCCTAGACCATATATAGTATATAGGGTCTTTGGTACAGTTCACAGGTGCACAGTACCCCATAACGTGGCGAGTAACGGAAAATGAAAGAGCGTGCACGCACGGGATGCGATGAGCAGACGGTGAAGTTTGCAGTCACTCCGTGGCAGCTTCCCCACATCGTGAATCATTCAGACCACTCGCACAGAACCCGCATATTAGAATAAACATTGACCGAAGTGACGATCGCTCTCCTTCTTCTAATGTTTTGATTAGTCGTGACGCTTGCTTCTTGCGACACTACGTCTCACAGAGCAGAATAAATAAAAAATGTAAAAAAAAACGTGCCATCTTT
>NW_014577173.1:96249-113184 GCF_000485595.1 Priapulus caudatus | reverse complement strand
TGGAGCACGACTAGATCTGACCTGACCCTCCATCCGGATCTGCGCCTCCTCTCATACACCCTTTTGTTTGATGTCAATTTAACAGCTAGTTATGCTACCTCACTTGCGCCAACGCACGATAATACCGTCGTCGCGGACGCCCACACCCCTCCCGCTAACGGCCCTCTCTGTGGTTACGTATATGAACTCAATCACCAACTACCTTGACGCAAATGAGAACGCCAGGAAAATGACCAGACTAGATATTCGACTGAACTCATTTCCACAAAGTGTCGCATTCTCCTGCAGACAATATGAAAGATTGCACTGGTCGGGTGTGCGGTGCCGTCGGTGGCGCACGGCTACTCAGAGGTAGTGTTCTCTTCTTCCCTCTCTTCTGTAACAAAGCAGGTCAATGAGAAGTTATGCACATCGTTGGATCTCCCTCTCCAATATTACTAAGAAGGGACCGCAAGTGCACTGCGCTACACAACGCCTCTTCAGCGTGTGAGCACCCCTTGTGCTACGCCTTATACGTTTCACTGCGCTTGGTTGAATCCGGACTACTTATGTTGTGACAATACACGTTCCTCCCACCAGCGCCACAAAGCAAACGCGCGCTTATCTAACCTCGGCCATTTGCAATCGTGAGCAAACGAGACCGCTTGACCGGTCCGACTGACCGCTTCCTATCTGCCTTTTGCTGTTTGTGTTTTTTCTGGTCTCTCTTTAATTATGTCTTTTTTTCGTTTTTTTTTCCTCTTGCCGGCCAGTCACTGTCTGACGCTACGTGGCGGCCATTGTGAGCGATGCACGCGCCACACCGCGGCGCCTATCAACACTACACCGGATCGTCACCCGCGCAATAATCCCCGACCGATTTGTCACCGTAAGCTTGTGCGACACAGCCACTCTGACCGATACAAACATGCTGAAACTCACAACGCATGATCGGGCACGGGAGGTATCTAAGACGAAGCTGCATCACGCAATTTTTTCTCCTCGCAATTGCAAGTTTAAATACTGTAGCACAGACCCAAAAACTGTCACAAGAATGTTCCGTGAGCCGCGCATACTAGTTCTCTGATTGCACATCAAAATGTCTCTAACACTGGCACATAGCACAAACAAGCCTGTGAATTGATGAACGTAGCTTCGGCAAAATGTAAACAACCGCTCCATGAACGTCTGTTTAAATCTTAAAAACGCGAAGTTGCGCAAAGCGCCATAAGTCTAGTCATTATTAGGCATGAGTAATTTATGTACAACGAATTAAACGGTTTTTTACATCCTCATAAAAACCTAGTATTGAAGGACAAATAATAAACTGCTTGTTCAAGACTTAGTTTCACTAAGAGATATTAAAACAGAATATTATTAGTTATAAATATTAAAGTTTGCGCTTAGTTTACTACTAATACTCGCCACTGCCGTAACGAAGTACAGTATTTATAAGCATAGCGCGTCGCGAGTCACATATTGGAGCTCGCTCGTGTCATTCAATATTACTCCGCACAAAAGCGTGGACGCATTTCGTCGGCCTCAGTAACTTCCATTGCATCTTCGAATAGATACAGTTGGATTCAAACTGGACCGCCAGGAGAAAACGCCTTCAAAATGGCATCTTGGCGCGTTGTAGCCAGGAAATAATAGCTCACGGGGCGCGATTATGTATAGAACGCGTTTATTCAGTCAAGCGTCGTTCATGGTCAACCGCTGCCGATGGCGGCCATGTTGCTTCCCCCCACCCACTGACCCTTCAACGGCTTCAGGGCGAACACGGTGCCAGTCTAGGGCACAGCGACGTGATAGCGAGACAGCCCAGCAAGACGGGCTTGCAGCTGCGTGTACTCACCGACCACAGCTGCGCACGGCACCGTCGATTGCATGGTTGAATCTTGGGGGCCAATGGAGGGACATCGCTTCGAACGACGACCTTTGCTTTCTTCTCACTGCCGCAGCATAGAACGACCCGCAGCCGTTCATTCCTCATTGAGCTTGGCACTACTGATTTATCGCAGCGGTTGTGAGAGATAATTGCTCGGCGCCCCGTGAGTGGCGGCCGTGGCTTCCTTAGTCTGTGTATGTACCCCGTAAAAAGCTCGCCAGTTCCGACCAGGCGATCCGGTCCCCGTATACGATCGTACGAGCAGCGCGGCCCTTGAATTGAGTTACGCATCGACGTCACGTGCGAGAGAATTGAATGGTAGTGTGACGCCCTGCTCTTGAGGACGTAGACGGCACGTGTGTGTGTGTGTGTGTGTGTGTGTGCTGTGTGCGTGCGTGCGTGCGTGCGTGACGTGGTTTTGTAGTTGTGCGTGCGTTGCGTTGCGTGCGTGCGTGCGTTGTGTATACCGTGTGGTGTGTGTTGTTGCTGTGTTGTGTGTGTTGTCTGTGTGTGTTCGTGCGTGCGTGCGTGCGTGCGTGTGCGTGCGCTGTGTCAGTGGTGCGTGCGGGCGTTGTGTGTGTGGCGTGCGTGGCGGTGCGTGCGTGTGTGCGTGTGCTGTGTGTGTGTCGTGCGCGTGTGCGGCGTGCTCGTGCGTGCGCTGGCCCGCGTGCGTGGATGCCGGGTTGCGCGTGGCGTGCGAGTGCGCTGGCTGGTGCGTTGCGTGCGGTGCGTGTGTGTGTGCGTGCGTGCGTGTGCTGCGTGGCGTTTGCGGTCCGCGCGTGCCGTGTGCCGCGTCGTTTGCGTCGGGCATGCGTGGTGCGTGCCGTGACGTGCGCTGCGCGTGTATCGTGCGCGCTGTGTGTGTGCACCGTCGTGCGTGGCGTGTCATCGGTGATAACCACAGAGAATAGTTGTGTGGCTGTGTATAGATGTAGTGCGTAGCTCACGAGCTGGGGGTATATAGCTGCAGAGGCCGGCAGCTGGTGGGGTACACCTGTGAACGTGCCACGGGTAAGAGATAGAGCTAATACCGTTCGGCAACCACAGTAACGCTAAGTAATTGGTGTATATATTCTGCCGTTTGCATTGTTGCAGATGTATGCGGACCCGCGACCACCGAGGCCAACGGTTTCATGTCGAATGAAGATTCGATGCAACACAGCAAGGCCGGCTTGTAAGTGGAGCGACCAGCTTAAACAGCTACAGGTATGACTATACAGGCCTTATTATAGGCGCACCAATTCTAACCTACAGTTAAACTATATGCACTAACGCCAATCCATGCGATATTGTATACCCGTGAACCTTACTCTCTACGCTCTATGCCATAATTTCATACGCTCCCATGTGCAGATCCCCTCTCTCATCCTCGGTCCTCTCTTTCTCAGTCTCTCTTTGTCTCGTACCTCCCTTCCCCATTCTCTTCCTTCCAACGTGGGCGCTCATATGGCTCTCAATCTCACTCTTCTCTTCTCTTCCTCGCGTCCTCTCTCCCGGCGCGTCCCTCTCCCCGGCCCCTATCCCCCGCGCATGCCCCCTCCCTCCGTAGGGGACCCAGGCGGGCGGGTCCGCGGCGGAAAACTAGCACCGCTCGAGTCCGCGCCCGGACTTCCTTTCTACAGTCCTCGCCATCAACTGCGCGACAGCGTCATATCTATCAAAATCGTTCAATAACGCATTACACAACGGCACCATGCAGAGAGACAGAATGAGATGGGGACTGACAACAACAATAATGCACAATGTGCTCGCGATTCCAGCTCCGCGCCTCCCACCTCCGCGTATAATAGACCTCCCCCACCTCCGCGTATAAGCCTCCCACACATTCCTGCAGTGCAAGCCGTCCAGCAACTCTTGTCATCTCTCGTTCACCAAGCGCCTGCTCAATTCACGAAAGCTAATCCGCCTTTGCTGTCATTAGCCAGCAAGCAAAGGAATAGAGTGAGCTGGGCCCGCGAGATCGAGAGAGAGCGAGAGAGAGAGAGGAGACTGAAGAGTAACCGAGAGAGAGAGTAGAGGGAGAGAGAGGAGAGGGAGTAGGGGGAGGAGGGAAAAGGAAGAGAGAGAGAGGAGAGAGAGAGACGAGAGAAGAGATAGAAGAGATCCCTGAGGCCGAGCGGAGACGTACATTATAATAACAGCGAGCCACCACCTAACACGGAGCGAGCACTAGCGCTGCAGATCTCGATCGGTCGTGTACACGCACGCACGCATCGCACGCACGTCACGCACGCACGCAGACGCGCGCGCGTCGCACTGAGAACGCCGCACGGACGCATGCGCGCTTGCGCTGCGCGAAGAAAGCGCGGCGTAATATAGAGGCAGGGGACCGCCTGGCGCGACCGGCCCATGGGCGTCGGCCTGACCGGCGGAAATAAATGTTGGCGGGCACAAGTCACGCGCACGGGGGAGGTGAGTGTGAGATAATTAATACATAAACCTATTCTAGAGGCAGTCGTGCAACGATGTCGTCGACTCGCGCTAACTTTACGACTCACACCAAAGAGCGGCGGCAAGGACACCGAGTATATGACCGAGCGGCGCGTCCGCGATAGCATGAGGACAGATCGCGGAAGGCAGAGAGATGAGGCCGAGAGGAGAAAGAAGAAAAAATAGGAGAGAAGGGCAAGAGCGACATGAGAGAAAACGGAGAGCATAGAAGGAGAAGGAGCAAGAAGAGAGGAGAAACAGTATATATATATATATAGGAGAGACAGCAGAGAGAGAGAGAGATACGAGAGAGAGAGAAGAGAGAGAGAGAAGAGCACGAGGGGGAGAGAGAGTGAAAGGAGAATCAGAGAGAGGGCAGTGAGAGAGAGCGGAGAGAAAAGAAACTACAGAGGGGAGGGAGGAGAATGGAGCAGATCGAGAGAGAGGGAGCAGAGACAGGAGAGGAGAGAGGCGACGAGGAGAGAGGAGCTCGACGAGACCGTGAGTGCGAGGACGGACGAGAGAGAGAGAGGGAGAGAGAGAGGAGGGAGAACCGTGTGGGTGGAGGGCACAGGGAGCGACGTGAGGAAGGATGCAACTGAGAGATCAGAGAAGGATAGTGTCTCCGAGCAACAACAGCAGTCAGTTTAGCCACGACGTTCAGCACGGACATTGGAATTACGAGGACATTGGGTGGACATCACCAGACCCCCCAGCCAAGAACACATCGACAGTCCGTACAATCTGCTTGGTCATTCGGGGCGATAATCGCTCTCACGTTCCTATACCTTACCAGTGATTGTTGGCTTGTAACATGGATAATACATATTACATCAGGAAATAAATACAAAAAACAATCCTGAGTTTCATTCACTCCGAATCCGATATGCAGGGCACGTTTGGTCACGCACGGTACTGAAGATTATGCTCAATTCGCAGTATTAATTCAACGGAATATCCCTGAGGAACGCGTACCGGCGCTACTCAATCAAACTACCGCGTTAATTCCGATGATTGAAGACGCCAGTAGGGTGTTACTTTTAATTCACAAACATTACAACCAAAATCAAACGCGAATTCTTTCTGGCGATCCCGGGCTTTTTTGCTTGTTGTTTCCCGCTGGGGGTTACGCGCGAGTCGCCGCTGTAATAGCGGGCGCCGCACATGCGCGAATCAGTCCACTGATTCCGGCTTTACGAACCTCGCGAATGCCAATGCGAACTTATTCCCGATACTCATACCGTCAGCCGAAGCACCGAAAGCAGCCTAGACGCGCCGCATGCAGCGGGTAGATGGTTCGCGACGGGCGACAGCAGAGAATTTCATCGCCTCTTTTGTGCATAATTTAATTTCATTGCTCTCTCTCTTCTCTTCTGTCTGTCTACTCTCGTCCTCTCCTCGTCATCTGCTCTCTCTCTCTTATCTTGCCTCTCTCGTGTTCGTCTCTCTCTCTCATTCGTCTCGTCTCGAGTTTATCTGTTCTCGTCTCCTCCGTCGCTCGCTCCCTCTCTTCTCTACTCTTCTCTCTCTCATCTTTCCTCTTTCCTCGTCTATCTCTCTCTATCTCTCATCGCCTCTCCTCTGTCTGTCTCTCCTCTCTCTGCGTCTCTCTGCTCTTTCTCGCTCTCTTCTCACTCTCGTCGCTTTCCTCCTCTCTCATCGTCTCTCTCTTTCTCTCTCTTGCTCGCCTCTCTCTCTCTTCTCTTTCTCTCTGCCTCTCCCTCGATCCCCCTTCTCTCCTCTCCCCCGTCTCTCTCTCTCTCTCGCTCTTCTCTTTCCCCTCTCTTGTTCTTTTTCTTTTTACTTGGTGCTTGGCGCAAATCCGAACAGATGCTGAGAATACCGACAGAGGGAAATCGTCGTGGTGCTCACGAATCCATGGCTGGACCGCACCGGCCGGGTCTCGGTGGTAACGGACCCCATGCTGGATTCATATAGTTATGCCGTGGTCGTGCGCGGGGAGCAAATTTTTTTCCCCACTTGAGTTCGACACAGCAATCAGCGCACTCCATTCACTCGGACTTCCTTGAGACAACATGTAAAGATTTAGATACCTCCTATCTCTAACCCTAACCCTAACCCTAAACCTAGTCCTAACACCGTACCGATCTCTAACACTAACTATAACCAGAGCCATATATATAAAACATATTATTACAAAAACACTATCTATGGTGGTAGCGCAACTCAAGTGGGGAGAAAAAAATTATCGCTGGCGGGCGAAGGATCAGCGGAATAATTCACTCTACATGAGTCTATACATTCAACGATCTTTTGCCCTCTCCTTCTGACTCACTCCGAACTGAAGCTTCCACGAGCGCAACGCAGCGGGCCTCCTCTTAGCACCTTCTCTAGGCCACTCTCGTGTATGCCGCGGGGAGCAGATTTTCCCACCGACCCGACCCAGGCTATGGAAGTCCGATCGCCGCCGCAACGATTTACAAAATGAAGTGGCAGCATTTAATAAGAGATGTGTTTTGGAAGCGTACTCGCCCGCAGTGCGGACTTCCGATATTTCATCGTCGCGCCGACCGGTTTCAGTTTATTTCTCGAACAATTACCAGCATTATATACCGCAGTACTGGGGTTATCACCTGTTATTATTTCATCGATAGTGAATGGGGGGCTCGAGAAGTTAGCGCGCGCAAACAGGGGGGGGTAATATAAACCTGTTATTAGAGAATACCAGCATTTACGCGATTGCGCAATCGGTGGGATGCGGGCGGTTAGTGCAGTTCGGCTCGCACGCGCGGACGCACTTGAGTTACGTACGCGTAGTCGCCACGTACTTAGATATTATCATATATATATACTACTATATATATATATATATATATCCGTTATGTCTTCGCTTCGAGTTTTGATTTCTCTCACTGAGCTGCAAATTTCGACGCTATATATATACGTACGCAAAATATGCGCGAATATTGCGGGTGATATGCCATCGGTCGCCATTCTATAATATACATTGCTATATCTTGGCAGCCTGATGAGCGTATCGCACGAGCATGACGAATCCATTGCCTCAGTCGTGCACGATGCAACATGCGAAATACATGGCGCCGGATGGTTTGAGTCTGCTTTGCGGTAGCATGCAGCCGAGCCCCGCATAGCCGCGCTGAAGCTGGCATGTGATTCAATCAGTTCGCGTCGCTCTTCTCCGGAGACTGGCCTTGCCATTTCACGGGACACATGCCATAGGATTGATTCCTTCCCCAAGTGCTTATATAGGCGGATGCTACGTTCCCTCTTGTGCCCTTCTATGTCCTGGTGTTATAAAGAGCATTACCCTCGTTTCACTCGTAACTTTGTTCTATGTGTAATCTCGTTTCTCTTTGTCTCTTTGTGTCATTATAATCTGCTGCGATATCAATCGTCATATAATGACATAAGTCACCGAGAGAACGAGCGTGTTTCGTACGATAACCCTTTTTTACTCCATAACGCCTACTCTATTCCTTTGTTGCTGCCTAATGAGCAGACAAGCGGATTAGCTTTCGTAATTGAAGCCGGTGCTGGTGAACGAGAGATGAAAGGTTGATGGACGCTTGCACCTGCAGGATGTGGTGGGGAGGCTATACGCGGGAGGTGGGGGAGGCTATATACGCGAGAGGTGGGAGGCGCGGAGCTGGAATCGCGAGCACATTGTGATATTGTGTTGTCATCCCCATTCACTCGTCTCTCTGCTTGCGTGATTGTGTAATGCGTTATTGAGATTTTTGATAGATATGACGCTGTCGCAGTTGATGGCGAGAATGTAGAAAGGAAGTCCGGGGGATAAGTTAGTTCGGATTTAGGAGGAGTGAGAAGGGCAGGGAGAGGGACGGAGAGAGGAAGAGGAAGAGGAAGAGGAAGAGGAAGAGTGAGATTGAGAGCATAGCGACGTGGAAAGAGAGAAAGAGAGAGAAAGAGAATGAGAAAGAGAGGGACCGAGAATGAGAGAGGGGGATATGCACATGGGAGTGATGAAATTTGCATAGAGGTAAAGTAAGGTTCACGGGTATAAATATGCATGGATGGCGTTAGTGCATATAGTTAACTGTATTAAATTTGGTATAATAAACCTGTATACATACCTGTAGCTGTTTAAGCTGGTCGCTCCACTTACAGCCAGCCTTGCTGTGTATGCACCTAATCTTCATCGACATGACCGTTGCCTCGGTGTCCGGGTCCGCATAAATCTGCAACAATGCAAACGCAGAATTATATACACAATACTTACGTTACGTGGTTGCCGACACGGTTAGCTTCCTATTTACACCGTGGTCACGTTCACAGGTAACCCCACACAGCTGCCGCCTCTGCAGCTATATACACCCCCAGCTACGTAGCTACCACTACATCTATACACACCACACAACTATTCTCTGTTGTTATCACCATACACGCACGCACACGTGCACACACACGCGCGCACATACACGCTTATCTAAGTACGGTGCGACTACGCGTACGTAACTAGTGCGTCCGCGCGTGCGAGCCGAACTGCACTACCGCCCGCATCCCACCGATTGCGCAATCGCGTAAATGCTGGTATTCTCTAATAACAGGTTTATATTACCCCCCCCCCCTGTTTGCGCGCTAACTTATCGAGCCCCCCATTCACTATCGGATGAATAATAACAGTGAATAACCCCCAGTACTGCGGTATTTAATGCTGGCATTGTTCGGAAATAAATGAAACCGCAGCGACGATGAAAATCGGAAGTCGCCACTCGGCGACGTAGCGTTCCAAAACACATCTCGTTATTAAATGCTGCCTTGCATTTTTAATCGTTGCGGCGATGATTCATAGCTGGGTCGGGTCGGTGGGAAATCTGCTCCCAGCGGCATACAGAGAGGCGCTAGAAGGTGCTAGAGGAGGCCCGCTGCGTTGCTCGTGAAGCTTCAGTTCGAGTGAGTAGAAGGAGGAGGGCAGAGTGAATGTATAGACTCATGTAGAGTGAATTTTCCGCTGATCCTTCCCCGCCAGCGAAATTTTTTTCCCCACTTGAGTTCCGTACCCACCATAGATAGTGTTTTGTAATAAATGGTTCTTATATATATGGTTGGATTATAGTTCGTGTTAGAGATCGGGTACGGTTTAGGACTAGGTTTAGGGTTAGGGTTAGGGTTAGAGATAGGAGGTATTCATTTTACATTGTTGCTTCAAGGAAGTCGAGTGAATGGAGTGCGCTGATTGGCTGTGGTCCGGAACTCAAGTGGGGAAAAAAATTTGCTCCCCGCCACGACCACGCGATAACTATATGAATCCAGCAATGGGGTCGTTACCACCAGACGGCAGGTGCGGTCAGCCATGGATTCGTGCACCACGACGATTTCCCTCGCGGTATCCTCTCACATCTGTTCGGCATTGCGCAAGCACCAAGTAAAAAGAAAAAGAAAAAGAGAGGGGGAAAGAGAGAGCGAGAGAGAGAGAGAGAGGGGGAGAGGGAGAGAGAGGGGGAGAGGGAGAGAGAGAGAGAAGAGAGAGAGAGAGAAAAGAGAGATGAGAATGAGAGAGCGAGGAAAGCGAGAGAGTGAGAGAGAGCGAGAAAGAGAGAGAGAGTAGAGAGAGAGAGACAGACAGAGAGAGAGGCGAGAGAGATAGAGAGAGATAGACGAGGAAAGAGGAGAGATAGAGGAGAGAGAGAGAAGAGAGCGGAGCGAGCAGAGAGAGAGAAAGATAAATCGAGAGAGCGAGAGAGAGAGAGATGAGAAACAGAGAGGAAGATAAGAGAGAGAGAGAGAGACGAGGAGAGGAGAGAGAGACACGACAGAAGAGAAGAGAGAGAGCAATAGAAATTAAATTATGCACAGAAAGAGTGCGATGACAATTCTCTGCCTGTCGCCCCCGTCGCGAACCCCAGTCTACTTACCGCTGGCATGCGGCGACGTTTCTAGCTCTTTCGCGGGGTGATCAGGGTCTATGAGATCCGGGACACTGTTCGCATTGGCATTCGCGAGGTTCGTTAAAGAGCCGGGAAATCAGTGGACTGATTCGCGCATGGCGGGCGGGCCCGCATTACAGCGGGCGACTCGCGCGTAACCCCCAGCGGCGAAACAACAACGCAGAAAAAGCCCGGGATCGCCGCAGAAAGCAATTCGCGTTTGATTTTGGTTGTAATGTTTGTGAATTAAAAGTAACACCCTACTGGCGTCTTCAATCATCGGAATTAACGCGGTAGTTTGATTGAGTAGCGCCGGTACGCGTTCCTCAGGGATATTCCGTTGAATTAATACTGCGAATTGAGCATAATCTTCAGTACCGTGCGTGACCAAACGTGCCCTGCATATCGGATTCGGAGTGAATGAAACTCAGGATTGTTTTTTGTATTTATTTCCTGATGTAATATGTATTATCCATGTTACAAGCCAACAATCACTGGTAAGGTATAGGAACGTGAGAGCGATTATCGCCCCGAATGACCAAGCAGATTGTACGGACTGTCGATGTGTTCTTGGCTGGGGGGTCTGGTGATGTCCACCCAATGTCCTCGTAATTCCAATGTCCGTGCTGAACGTCGTGGCTAAACTGACTGCTGTTGTTGCTCGGAGACACTATCCTTCTCTGATCTCTCAGTTGCATCCTTCCTCACGTCGCTCCCTGTGCCCTCCACCCACACGGTTCTCCCTCCTCTCTCTCTCCCTCTCTCTCTCTCGTCCGTCCTCGCACTCACGGTCTCGTCGAGCTCCTCTCTCCTCGTCGCCTCTCTCCTCTCCTGTCTCTGCTCCCTCTCTCTCGATCTGCTCCATTCTCCTCCCTCCCCTCTGTAGTTTCTTTTCTCTCCGCTCTCTCTCACTGCCCTCTCTCTGATTCTCCTTTCACTCTCTCTCCCCCTCGTGCTCTTCTCTCTCTCTCTTCTCTCTCTCTCGTATCTCTCTCTCTCTCTGCTGTCTCTCCTATATATATATATATACTGTTTCTCCTCTCTTCTTGCTCCTTCTCCTTCTATGCTCTCCGTTTTCTCTCATGTCGCTCTTGCCCTTCTCTCCTATTTTTTCTTCTTTCTCCTCTCGGCCTCATCTCTCTGCCTTCCGCGATCTGTCCTCATGCTATCGCGGACGCGCCGCTCGGTCATATACTCGGTGTCCTTGCCGCCGCTCTTTGGTGTGAGTCGTAAAGTTAGCGCGAGTCGACGACATCGTTGCACGACTGCCTCTAGAATAGGTTTATGTATTAATTATCTCACACTCACCTCCCCCGTGCGCGTGACTTGTGCCCGCCAACATTTATTTCCGCCGGTCAGGCCGACGCCCATGGGCCGGTCGCGCCAGGCGGTCCCCTGCCTCTATATTACGCCGCGCTTTCTTCGCGCAGCGCAAGCGCGCATGCGTCCGTGCGGCGTTCTCAGTGCGACGCGCGCGCGTCTGCGTGCGTGCGTGACGTGCGTGCGATGCGTGCGTGCGTGTACACGACCGATCGAGATCTGCAGCGCTAGTGCTCGCTCCGTGTTAGGTGGTGGCTCGCTGTTATTATAATGTACGTCTCCGCTCGGCCTCAGGGATCTCTTCTATCTCTTCTCTCGTCTCTCTCTCTCCTCTCTCTCTCTTCCTTTTCCCTCCTCCCCCTACTCCCTCTCCTCTCTCTCCCTCTACTCTCTCTCTCGGTTACTCTTCAGTCTCCTCTCTCTCTCTCGCTCTCTCTCGATCTCGCGGGCCCAGCTCACTCTATTCCTTTGCTTGCTGGCTAATGACAGCAAAGGCGGATTAGCTTTCGTGAATTGAGCAGGCGCTTGGTGAACGAGAGATGACAAGAGTTGCTGGACGGCTTGCACTGCAGGAATGTGTGGGAGGCTTATACGCGGAGGTGGGGGAGGTCTATTATACGCGGAGGTGGGAGGCGCGGAGCTGGAATCGCGAGCACATTGTGCATTATTGTTGTTGTCAGTCCCCATCTCATTCTGTCTCTCTGCATGGTGCCGTTGTGTAATGCGTTATTGAACGATTTTGATAGATATGACGCTGTCGCGCAGTTGATGGCGAGGACTGTAGAAAGGAAGTCCGGGCGCGGACTCGAGCGGTGCTAGTTTTCCGCCGCGGACCCGCCCGCCTGGGTCCCCTACGGAGGGAGGGGGCATGCGCGGGGGATAGGGGCCGGGGAGAGGGACGCGCCGGGAGAGAGGACGCGAGGAAGAGAAGAGAAGAGTGAGATTGAGAGCCATATGAGCGCCCACGTTGGAAGGAAGAGAATGGGGAAGGGAGGTACGAGACAAAGAGAGACTGAGAAAGAGAGGACCGAGGATGAGAGAGGGGATCTGCACATGGGAGCGTATGAAATTATGGCATAGAGCGTAGAGAGTAAGGTTCACGGGTATACAATATCGCATGGATTGGCGTTAGTGCATATAGTTTAACTGTAGGTTAGAATTGGTGCGCCTATAATAAGGCCTGTATAGTCATACCTGTAGCTGTTTAAGCTGGTCGCTCCACTTACAAGCCGGCCTTGCTGTGTTGCATCGAATCTTCATTCGACATGAAACCGTTGGCCTCGGTGGTCGCGGGTCCGCATACATCTGCAACAATGCAAACGGCAGAATATATACACCAATTACTTAGCGTTACTGTGGTTGCCGAACGGTATTAGCTCTATCTCTTACCCGTGGCACGTTCACAGGTGTACCCCACCAGCTGCCGGCCTCTGCAGCTATATACCCCCAGCTCGTGAGCTACGCACTACATCTATACACAGCCACACAAACTATTCTCTGTGGTTGCTATCACCGATGACCACGCACGGCACACGGTGCACACACGACTAGCGCGCACTATACACGGCGCAACGCACGCACGCACGCACGCAACGCATGCCCACGCAAACGACGCGGCACACGGCACGCGCGACCGCAAACGCCACGCAGCACACGCACGCACGCACACACACACGCCACTCGCACGCACGCACCACGCACGCGCACGCACGCCACGCCAACGCAACGCCACTGCGGAGCAGCGCACGCACGACACGCCGCACACGCGCACGACACACACACAGCACACGCACACACGGCACGCACCGCCACGCACGCACACACACACAACGCCCGCACGCACCACGCACACAGCGCACGCACACGCACCACGCCACGCACGCACACACACACGACACACACACACACAACACACGCAACCACACACACCACACGATACACACGCACGCACGCACGCCACGCAACGCACGCACAACTACAGAGAACCAGCGGCGAGGGCAGCGCGACGCACGCACGCACACACACACACACACACACACACACACACACGTGCCGTCACTCCTCAAGCAGGGCGTCACACACCATTCAATTCTCGCACGTGAGTCGATCGTAACTCAATTCAGCCGCGCTGCTCGTAACGTCGTAACGGGACCGGATCGCCTGCGTCGGAACTGGCGAGCTTTTACGGACATACACAGACAAGGAAGCCACGGGCCGCCACTACGGGGCGCGAGCAATTACTTCTCACAACCGCTGCGAAAATATAGCCGAACTAAGAGCAATGAAACGGCTGCGGGTCGTTCTAGCTGCGCAGTGAGAGAAAGAAAGGTCGTCTTCGAAGCGATGTCCTCATGCAAGATTCAACGCATGCAAATCGACGGTGACGTGCGCAGCTGTGGGTCGGTGAGTACACGCAGCTGCAACCCGTCTGCTGCTGTCTCCTTCAACGTCGCTCGTGCCCTAGACTGCACCGTGTTCGCCCTGAAGCCTTGAAGGTCAGTGGTGAAGCAACATGGCCGCCATCGGCAGCCGGTTGACATAACGACGGCTTTGACTGAATAACCGTGTCTATAATCGCGCACCGTAGCTATTATTTCCTGCTACAAACGCCCAAGATGCCATTTTGGAGCGGTTTTCTCTTGAAATCCACAATGTATCTATTCAAGGATCCAATGAATTACACCGACGAATGCGTCCCACGCTTTTGTGCGGAGTAATATTGACACAGCGACTCCATATGTGACTCGACCGCTATGCTTATAAATCTGTACTTCGTTACGGCATGCGATATAGTACGTAACTAAGCCAAACTTTAATATTTACTAACCTCATAATTTTGTTAATATCTCTTAGTGAAACTAAGTTTGAACAACAGTTTATTATTTCCTCAATACTAGGTTTTTATGAGGATGTAAAAAAACCGTTTAATTCGTTGTACAAAACTACTATCCTAATAATACTAGACTATGCCGCTTGCGCAACTTCGAGTTTTTAAGATTTTAAACAGACGGTCATGGCGGTTCGTTTACATTTTGCGAACTACGTTCATCAATTCACAAGGCTTGTTTGTGCTATTGTGGCAGTGTTAGAACATTTTTATGTGGCAATCAAGAACTAGTAGCGCGCTCACGAACATTTTGTGACAGTTTTTTGTCTGGTGGATACAGTTTTAAACCTTCAAATTCAGAGAGAAAAAATTCGTATGCACTTCGTCTTAGATACCTCCCCTCCCCTCATGCGTTGTGAGTTTCACATGTTGTATCGGTCAAGTGCTGTGTCGCACAAGCTTCGGTGACAAATCTGGTCGGGGATATTGCGCGGGGTGACGACGGTGTAGTGTTGATAGCGTCCGCGGTGTGGCGCGTCCATCGCTCACAATGGCCGCCACGTAGCGTCAGACAGTGATGGCCGCAACAATGAGGAAGCGGTCAGTCGGACCGGTCAAGCGGTATCGTTTCTCCACGATTGCAAATGGCCGATTAAAAGCGCGTTTGTTTGTGCGCTGGTGGAGAACGTGTTTAACAACATAATAGTGGATTTCAACCAAGCGCAGTGAACGTATAAGGCGTAGAAAGGGTGTCACACTGAAGAGGCGTTTGTACGCAGTGCACTCGTCACCTTCTTATAATATCTGAGAGGGAGATCCAACGATGTGCATAATCTTCTCATTGCTGTTTGTTACACGACAGAGAGGAAGAAGAGAAAACTACCTCTGAGTACCCCCACCACCACCACCACCACCACCAGTGCAATCTTTCATATTGTTGCAGAGATGCACAGCTTTGTGGGAAATGATTCAGTCGAATATCAGTCTGGACATTTTCCTGGCTTCTCATTTGCGAGGAGTTGGTGATAGTTCATATAGTACCCACAAGAGGGCGTTACGGGGAGGGTGTGGGCGTCGCGACACGGGAATCACTTTGCGATTAGCATACAACTCAACGCGAGCGAGAGTTAGAGACGAAAACGTGCGAGACGGGCCTGGCAATATATGTGAATGGGGCCTTTTATCTTTCCGGAACAGCCACGCCGAGCCGTGATGAGATACTGATGACCGAATTTAGTAAAACGCGGGCCGTCTCTAAGCAGCCACGGCTTGTAGAGCGGGCGCGTCTACCGTGGTCCGGTAATTCTTGCGATGCGAAACCGATCTCAGAGCGTAGTGAATGATCGTGGATAACGAGATGTAGGTCGGAGATCCGTCCTTATATCGCGCTACAAGCCGGCGGCCGCGAATATCTCATATATCTAATGTCTAATATATCTAATATATCACGTACATACTGCAAATCTGAGCCTACATCAAAGAACTACGGGCCAGGCCCGGACTTAATTTTTGCAGTGTGTACACGCTGTCCCTATAAATACGCGCTATTCCGGACTATCTCCCCAAGCCCTGAATATAGGTGGATCCGGCACGCTTCATATACCATGTTATATACACACAGTGTATTAAATGGTATATTCATGGTGGCGGCCGTCATGGCTGGGAGTGCGGCCCGCTAAATTGCATCGAGGATGTAATGCATGAAAAAGCAGCGGCACTTAAACGCTGCTCTTTAAATTCTGTCTCGCCACAAGCTAAGAAGCTTCAGAATTCGACGTCAAGATTACACGTGTCAGACCCGACGTATATCTCTAGAGATCCGTCAGCTGTGGTTTGAGATGCGGGCGAAAGATAGCGCGTTGCCGCGTGGAGATGGTGCGCGGGCGCGCGCGCGTGCATGCGCGTGTGTGTCGTTATCGCGGTTGTCATCATACGTACGCGCGCGGGGACAAGCGTGCGTGCGTGCGGCTGCGCGCATGCGTGTAGTTATCGCGGTTGTCATCATACGTACGCGTGCACGTGCGTGCGCGCGTGCATGAATGCGTATGTTGGTTTCTACGGGCATGAGTCATGAGGCAGACGTTTCAGGGACGTGAAGAGGAGGAGGGGAAGAGTACTATTTACCGTGACTAAATACTTTATTAGGACGCATCTTCTCTATTGCATAACATCTCTACCATTACGCCACCTATAGCAACTTGAAGGCGCCCCTCGAACAGACTGTACGACAAAGCTCTCACGTTAGAATGACGGCGAGTAGCGAGTAACTCCGCCCGCAGTAGTCGCACATGACGCAACGTGCTTACAACCCCGCAGCTACCCTCCTGTTAGCTGAGGTCGTTGATTCGCGCTCACTGCGCGCGTAAAGCGGACACGACATGCTACGTCCGGCCTGGCCGACACACGGTCACACATACACACATACACATATACGCTGCTGCTTAGCATTCCGCGGGCAACGCGGCGCAGACTGGTTGTGTGACTATTGCACAAGTGCGTATTAAGGTATGCTTGCGTGCGTGCGTGCGTGCGTGTGTTTCTCTCGCCCATCTCACTCTCTCTCGCTCGCTCTCTCTCTATGTGTGCGTGCGTGCGTGCGTGCGTGCGTGCGTGCGTGCGTG
>NW_014577173.1:88160-95279 GCF_000485595.1 Priapulus caudatus | reverse complement strand
TCTCTCTCTCTCTCTCTCTCTCTCTCTCTCTCTCTCTCTCTCTCTCTCTCTCTCTCTCTCTCTCTCTCTCTCTCTCTCTCTCTCTCTCTCTCTCTCTCTCTCTCTCTCTCTCTCTCTCTCTCTCTCTCTCTCTCTTACGCTGTTTCTCACTCTCCCTCCTCCCCCTTCTGTCTCTCCGCGCACCCACTAAAGCTGCTAACGAAAGCCCTGCTCTATTAGGCGCGCCTCATCCCGCCTTCCGCGGTTGTTATCCCGCATTAGCGATTCCGTTTGATCGGCGGACGATGTCGAGCCGCGCTCCGACACCGCCGCGTTATTCCCACGTGGGCCGCGCCGCCGCGTACATTTGAGTCGCGTTTAGCGCATTAGGACGCTGTCGTCGTCGTCGCCATCTTAACGCGTCACGCTGTCGTAAGCCGCTGCTATACAAATTGGATGACGAGCGGCGATGTTTTTTTTATACACTCCGCCTCTTAGAGTGACGCCGCTGCTTTTCTTTCGCTTCGTCGAGAAACGTTACGGTGTACGTATTCGTCTCGGATTCACGTTGTCCCGTGATCACTCCCGAACGCACGCGCGGACAATAAACGGTAAAGTGCACAAATCAGCGAGCAAGTGCACAAATCGGCGAGAAATTGCCGCCCGTGCGTGAAAAACGCGTTTACATTATTTCGCTGATCGCCATATGCGTTTGCACGTGCAGCTTAAAGTGATTACGTCATCGTAAATAGTAAAAAATTAAAAAGTTTCACTTTTTCACAAAATATAAGTAATTCTGTTCACTTTTTATGGTTAAATTGCTGCATTATACTTCTTATTTTACTATATTGTTCGATGTGAACATACACTCGTGACGCATACATAGCCTATAGCCAGCAATTAATGTCAGGAACACTAAAAATTAATATCAAATCGTCCAGGTTTTTTGAATTTTTAACTAGTTGAGAAACAATCTCATCAGATAAGAATTTGACAATACGTTTAGTCCCGTTAGTTCTTACTTTTAGTGTAAAAAAATGGCAACAAAATTTTTACAAATTTTACCATAGAAAATTCGTGACGTAGTCAATTTAATCTCTAGTCTTCTAACGAGTTGCCGTAAAGCGACCGTCGTCAACTGTGACACTGCAGCGCTCACTTGTCGCAGTGCAGGCGCTCGTCGGCAAGAGTAAGCCCTTCGCACACCCACCTGTTAATTGAATTCTCCCTCCTCCACCACAACAAGCAGCAAATTTCATCAAATCCGCTATCACGTCTCCAAAACAAGCCGCGACAAACCTTTTAGCACGGAACTTCGCACCGCAGCGGTAACTATTACTATTACATAGAAAAAAAAACTCGCAGGAAAGTTCTCGACCGATCTGTCGAAACGTCTAGACAGTTTCGCTTAAGTGTTCCATTAGAGACGCCCTTTGGCGGATTCGGACATCATCAGCCGTAGAGAGCGAGCGCGCGGGGCCTTATGCTGCCACAGGCTGCGTACGTCGCCACATGATCAAAGGACGCTGCAGACTTTAGCAGAGAGCGGGGAATAGCTAACGAGAGCAACGCAGGGATTCGTTAGCGCTGCGTGTGACAGGTCCGCAGGCGATGTCAGCTGGACAGCTAGATATCTAGGTTTACAGGGGCGACAACGTGCGGTAAGAGTGTCCCCCACGAAACCACACGCTTGACGTTGAGCGCTAGCGGACCCACCTAACGCTGCTCTCTGCTTTACCACGAGCATATCTATAACACATATATCTTTCAGTATAGACATGTTTATGGTATCATTCAACGCAGTTTTACCCCGCGGTCAAACATACTTCTACACCCCCCCCCCCCACACACACACACACACACACACACACACACACACACACACACACACACGCACGCACACACCCACGCACGCACGCACGCACGAACGCACGCACGCACACACACACACATCACACCTCCAGCGTAGTCCTACATTCAACCGCTAGCCACAGCTCTCGATGATCGACGGCTAGATATCGTACATGAGCGCGCCTCGTTATTGTGCCTGTCGGCCGTGAATTACAACGACGTGAAACATAAAATCTAAGCACGAGACGTTTATCGAGGGCGCTAAATACACAGCATGGACCAGCCGATGTCAGACCTGTGAGAACGCACTTCTTCCCACACACACACACACACACGCGCGCGCACACACACACACACCCACACACACACCCACACACCCACACACCCACACACACACACACACACACACACACACACCACACCAACACACCACCCACACACACACACAACACACACACACACACACACACACACACACACACACACACACACACACACACACACACACACACACACTACCACCATCACCACCTTCACCGCCATGCGATCCAGAGAATTGCCGTCGTCCTTTATCGGCGAATTTCTCAAATATTATAACGAACGCGACACCTCATCTATTAATATTCTGCTAGCAAATATTGAGCAAAGCGGGGGAAAAAAAGTTTAGGTGGAAGAAAAGAGTGGCGGGGAAAATATGCGTTTGCCTGCTATCTGGGCCGATAGATGGCGGTCGAACATGGCGGCTCTGGACTAGACTCCACAACACCTTGCGGCGCACCGTTAATAGGGGCTTAGCGAAAATTATAGCGCGAGCGCTCGCGAAGATTGCTAGACGCTTTTGCTCGTAATTACACTAGATCGTTACCACCGATTTCCCAAGCCCAGCTCATGCGCAGCACAGCGAGCTTACCTTCCCTCAACACCCAACTCCCAACTCCCAGCTTTCCCTGCCACTCCATTCACGATGCCAACAAGCGACCATCTCAAGAGTTAGTGCACAATGGCGCACGGCCCACGCAGGGCCGAGCGCAGGGAATTCGCGCATTGTATGCGTTTATGGATATTTAAAATCCGGGCGCAGGAATGTATTGTGCGTGCGACTGCGAACGTGAGCGCGGGCGCGGCGCATATAATGCGACATTTGAACCGGCGCAAATCTACGATAACACGCAAAATGGAAGACGATCGGTCCGCATTGTCGCACGAAATGAAAAATAAATAATGCAATCGGGCGAGCATATTTTCATCCGAATCGCAAACATGCCCAGCCGCCGAAACGTACTTTAGTTGCACGTTACATTGTTGGGAAACACGGGACGAGCACACACTTAAGGAGCGCTCCCCCCATCCTTCCCCCTTTCCTTCCCCCTTCCCCCATCCTTCCCGCTACTTCATGCCTCTCTCTTTGCCACATCCGTGCGAACGCGAACGCCGAAAATTATAGCTCGACGATTAACCTCGAGTTATAACGACATCGGGAGCGCTGCCGCTCTTTACAACGACACATCTCTCTTCTCCGACTAGAAAGGACGTTGTCTTCTGTCAAGGAACCGTCCCTTCTCGACGGTCGGCCTGGCAGTGTAGCCGACAACCATTACGAGTCAGCAGACGTCAATCGCCACAAGTCAAACAGTGAAAGCCCCGCACGGATTACACGCCACTCCGAGCTCGACGACAAAGAAAGATGGCGACGACGCGGGCGCCATTTTTTCACCCGGGTGCAGCGAAGACTAACGATCCCTCGTTGACTCGGACCCCCTTACATAATGGAGCTGGCACCGGGCGACAATGGTCGAGCGTGGGGTGCAGCGGTGCAATCTCTCGGCCGTGTTTGGAGAGGGATTTTAGAGCTGTGAGCAGACGTCGATCGCGTGCGTAAGCCACCGACGAGACTCGGGGCCGACAACGGGATGCCGCCGCTTTACAGAGTACCCACTTTAAACCCGTCATTCTCGTTCTCGCCGTGATAGCACACTCACTAGCCGCTTTTGTGACAATGATGTGTATAATACGAACAGGGAAATGAGGGGAGCGACGAGAGACGGGAATAATCTGGGGGGGGGGCGAGTGGAAACGGGGTGGATGAGTGCGTGTATAGAGAAGAATAGAAGAGAGCGATAAAGGCATATAATTATATTACGTATATATGTATATATATATATATATATATGATATAGCGACGAGAGACCGGAATAATCTGGGGGGAGGGGAGGGAGCGAGTGGAAACGGGGTGGATGAGTGGGTGTATAGAGAAGAATAGAAGAGAGCGATAAAGGCATATAATTATATTACGTATATATGTATATATACTGATGTTGACATATAAAGAGAGGAAGAGGGAGAAAGAGAACGAGAGATAAAGAAAGAAAGAACGAGATAGAGGGAGAAGGAGGGAGGATACACACCCACGATCAAGAATACTAGGCTGACAGACACATGCACAAACACACACACGCACGCACGCACGCACGCACGTACGCACGCAGGCAGGCAGGCACGCACGCACGCACGCACGCACGCACGCACACACACACACACACACACACACACACACACACACACACCATAAACGCCAACAGCTTGGAGGCATTTGGGCCAACACGCTCCCGCGCTGTCTCGTTCGCAACACGCGACACCTGTACATGTGACAACAAGGTCAGACGCAGCTAATGACATGTTCGCACGCGATTGTCGCCCAGTGAGCGGCTGTGGCGGCTCGCTACCGCGACGCCAAGTCACAAGGTGTTCATTAAGAAAGTCGCATTC
Source organism: Priapulus caudatus (assembly GCF_000485595.1). Classification (NCBI taxonomy): domain Eukaryota; kingdom Metazoa; phylum Priapulida; class Priapulimorpha; order Priapulimorphida; family Priapulidae; genus Priapulus; species Priapulus caudatus. The sequence continues at coordinate 90,683 of NW_014577173.1, read as the reverse complement.
AATAGAGAGCGTACTTAAGAAGGCGTACCCGATACAAATTGGGATATCACCGCTCTCAGATATTCTCGTCTCTCTCTCTCTCTCTCACTCACTTTCTCCTCTGCCTTGTGCTCTCTATACCTCCCCCGCCTCTCTCTCGCGCGCTCTCTCTCTCTCTCTCTCTCTCATTCTTGTGCTCTCTCTTTGGTGGTTTGTTTTATCTAATCCATCACTGTACCTAATCCTTTATTACGCCGATTTGCTTCTATTCGTTCCGTTCTATTGAGTTACGTCGTGTTTCTGGTCGGCCGGGCGAGACGCACGCACGCACGCACGCACGCACGCCCGCATGCGCCACCCTGCGGGCACTCGCCTGCTAATTAAATTTTTGCCGACAATACAAACTCGGGAAATCAGCGCGAGTAACGAGCGTATCAGACGGTCGGCGACTCGGCGGACACAATTACGCGCGATTACGCGAGATAGCGGCCATGCAGGGTCTGAGACAGCATGCGCGCGCGCGCCCACAGGAAATCGCCCCGGACAATTTAACATCCGTTCAACATTGCACGCAATTATACTCGCCGAGGCCAGAAAACAGTAAACCCATAAAACAGGCTGCCGCTCATTACGTCACTGCGCGAACGAGTCTTATTGCATGTGTGCATAAAACGCAATTTTTCATCTATACACAATCTATTGTTTGCAGCTAACAAAGCAGCGACACTGCGGCGCTAGCGAATCTACCATATGCTTCTTGTACCGCGCCAGCCAAGCCGTGTCTGACCATATTCGAAATTCATGCAAAGCATTGCCATAACCGTCTCGATAGGTTGATTAGCCGATCTCTCAGCAATCGAGAAACTTACAGTTTACTTCTGACTAACTTGCGGTCATCTATTCACGGCGGTCAGCGCGCATGCGTCCCGCGATCACGATAGCAAGAAGAAGCCGTAAAGATGAAGAAGCTGTGAAGATGAACACTGAAGCCATGAGAAGCTGAGCATGAGAAGCTCTCGTCGCGCGTGCCTGCCAGCGGGATCCGCTGCTGCCTTACCTTCCGTCTAACCGCTCACGTCGACTAGTGAAGCAAGAAGCCCTACGCAGAAGGCCGAGCATCCGGCGCGCGGAAGGATGCAGATGACGAGTCCACTGAGAGATGATGACACGCTGACGCTGACTCAGCGTCCGATGACAGAAGCCAAGAATCGATATTTCCACGACTCGTTAAGATTCGAACAGGCAACGGACACCTGATGCCGATAGACACAGAGATAGAGAGAGAGATAGAGACACAGAGGGAGTACTGCGCCACCAACACAAATGCGTTGCCCACACACACACAAGACGCTTGCAAACTAGTTTAAAGCGTATGATGGGTGCTTCGATATGAAGCGCACCCCGCGAGATGCTGAGAGATAAAGACAAGACACCTGCAAGTAGGCACGGAATCCGCTCGCTCGCAAGCACCGCTCACAGATGTCAGCCAGCCAGCAACACGAGTAACACAAACACGGCGAACCCTGCATCGTGAGTAGGGCGAGGGTGGGTAAGGAAATGTAATACCGTACTAGTAGTACAACACGCACCGGTCAGCGTATTCCACGGTATCTTAGCACACCAGCTGATTCGTATTAAGTGTGGGTGACACTGGGATGGCGCTCTGCTATGGGTTCCCACCCGTGCCGCGATCCCTAAACTCTAACATTCACACGGCTTTACACCCCGCGAGAGCGAAAGTGATATGCCAACGGAGCTCTCTGCACATGCGGGCACTTCGCCGGCATTTATGAATTAGCATGTAGACTCGTAGTTATGACAGCCGAGCGTATATATACGGTGACACGGGATCCGGCCTTAATTATAGCGCCCGTGTGGTAGCGGATGCCACCGCCACGTTAGCCAAGATTTATTACCCTTTATCCCACGGATGCTGCTGCTGCGGATGCAGATACTGTTACCAGCATCAGTACCAGAGCTCCGCTATCGCCCGTGAGTGCATCATAGCTACCAGTCCCCGCAGCGGATGACTAAGCCTTCAATTTCACATTGACATGCAGATTCGCACAGGCAGAGAGCGCCATATGACCTAGCTGTATTTGAATGATGTTTATTACTGGGAGGAGCTGGTGGAGTGGGGGTATATAACCAGACCAGCGGCAAACGAAAGGCGAAACCCCGGTTCTCACAAACACAGCTGGGCCGCTCTTACAAGTTGCAGGCCATCTGGGCTACCACCGAATGACCAGCAGAAGCTACCGGGAGTAATTATTCACATGAGAAACGTTCAACAGCTGCTGATTTTATCCACATGAAGGAAACACAAGTAGCTAGCGGCTACCAGACACAGTTATGTTAATATGGACGTCAACCAAGTGTTTTCCCGTCATTTTTGTTTTTGTACCAATTATCAATGTTCGGCGATTGTACGCGTCGGTGTGCGTGCGCCTGTATGCAGCATGTGTGTGTGTGTGTGTGTGTGTGTGTGTGTGTGTGTGTGTGTGTGTGTGTGTGTGTGTGTGTGTGTGTGTGTGTGTGTGTGTG